>NC_133302.1:21881255-21990433 GCF_005239225.2 Populus alba | reverse complement strand
ATAATCCAAATGTGGATAGATGCCAAAATCGTCAGAAATATTTCCTGTCAATTGATTCCCATCAAGTCTTAGTCGGTGTAAACTGGTACAGTTTTTCAAGCTTTCGGGGATGGGAACCAGAGAAATAGTTGTTTGGCAACGGTAAGATTTTCCAAATACTCCTCCATGGCATACCTCTTGTGGCAAATGACCCGTGAATTCGTTGTCAGACAAACTCAAAGACTTTAAATGGGTGAGATTGTTCATCTCTAGGGGCAATGGGCCGTGAAGTTTGTTCTTAAGGAAGCTTAACTTCTCTAGAGATTTAAGCTGTCCTATTTCTGAAGGAACATATCCAGATAAATTATTTTGACCCAGACCAAGTGTAGTGAGCATGGTCATGTTCCAGATAGAAAGAGGAATAGTACCAGAAAGTTTGTTACTCTCCAAATAGAGAGTGTACAAGTTTCTCAAATTCCCAATGGAATTAGGGATTTCACCGGTGAAAATATTACCTGACAAGTCAAGTTCATTGAGAGACTCTAGCAACCCGATTTCTTGAGAAATGAAACCAGAGAGCTTGTTATCCAAAGATTGAGAATGGATAGGTTTCTTAAATTTCCAATGGAATTAGGGATTTCACCAGTTAAAATATTACCTGACAAGTGAAGTTCATTGAGAGACTGTAGCAACCCAATTTCCTGAGGAATGGAACTAGAGAGGTGGTTTCGATGAAGGTAAAGCAAAGACAAGCTGGTCAAGTTTCCAATGGAATAAGGAATTCCACCGGTTAAAACATTTTTTGACAAGTCAAGTTTATTGAGAGACTCTAACAGTCCAATTTCTTGAGGAATGGAACCAGAGAATTTGTTACCTCCAAGAAAGAGTATGGATAGGTTTCTTAAATTTCCAATGGAATTAGGGATTTCACCGGTTAAACTATTATATGACAGGTCAAGTTCATTGAGAGACTCTAAAAACATTATTTCTTGAGGAATAGAACCAGAAAGCTTGTTACCCCAAAAAAGGAGTAGAGACAGGTTTCTCAAATTTCCAATAGTTGAGGGGATTCCACCAGTTAAAACGTTACTTGACAAGGTAAGTTGATTAAGAGATTCTAGCAACCCAATTTCTTGTGGAATGAAACCAGAGAGTTTGTTGCTCCAAAGAAAGAGTTTGGATAGATTTCTCAAATTTCCAATAGAGGCAGGGATCAAACCAGCAAGATTATTTTGATATAGTTTTACCTCAATAAGCATGGTCATGTTCCCAATAGAAGAAGGGATGGGACCGGAGAGTTGGTTCCGAAAAAGGTAGAGCAAAGATAAGTTTCTCAAGTTTCCAATTGAATTCGGGATTCTACCGGTTAAAATATTAGCTGACAAATCAAGTTGATTGAGAGATTTTAGCAAACAAATTTCTTGAGGAATAAAACCAGAGAGTTTGTTACCATTAAGAAAGAGGCCAGACATGCTTGTCAAATTTGCAATTTCATGTGGGATGGAGCCACTACAGCCATTTTCACATAAACTTAACAAATTGAGACTTTTCAAGAAGCCTATCTCAGATGGGATACTTCCCGTGAATTCATTATCACATAAGTTCAACTCAATAATTTTGGATAGATTACCAATTTGTGATGGAATAGTTCCAGAAAGAGAATTCTTCCGAAGGTCAAGAATGAGAAGATTGGGGAAGGATGAGAAGTTGAAATCAGAAAGGGTACCTCTCAAACCAAAACTCTGAAGTTTCAAGTTGGTGACACTTCCAGAATTGTCACAAGTGATTCCAATCCAATCAATGCAAGGGCTGATGCCGGCCCAAGAAGACAAGAGGGACTGGCTTTGACTGTCAAGACTTGCTTTCCACTTGAGAAGAGCCTCAACTTCTGTATTCTTACCTCCAGCAACTTTGTATTTGGCAGCACCAGCAGTCGTACCAAATATTGGAGTTGCAGAGGAAGTATGATCAGCAAAAGCAAAGAAAGGAGAAAAGTAGAACATGAGAAGAAGAACAGAGAGGTGGAGAAAGAATGAGGAGAATGGTTTGTGCAGTAAGGACGTCATGGTGTGTTTTCCAGAGATAAAGGATATGGCTTGCTATGGTAGATGGAGATGCTAGGCTACATGCAGTGGTATTTATAGAATGGAAAACATCATTGGAATCCTTTTTCTTTTTTCTTTTTTCTTTTTTCTAAAGTTCATGGAATATTACAAATATTGTGGGCTCTCCCTTCTAATGTGCAAGTCTTGGCAGTGTTGACTACTTGCTTTTTGTGAATTTGATTGATTGCCTAATTGTTCAATCAAATGAATATTCCCTGTAACAGACGTGAGCCAAGAACCAATGCTTAACCAAATCAGATAGATAAGGCACTGATTTGCATTGTATATTTTCTTGTCAAGAACAGCTTCAAACTTGGCCGAAAGGCAAACACATGTAATAGTAACCCGAGGAGTTACGATTTTGAATAAATGTGATATCCTGGGCTCTCCTTTCAACTTGTGATCGTGTTCAATAGCTTAATATATAGACCTCGTAACCAAATAAAAAACCATGATTGATCCATCATAAAATTACCTTCATTGAGCTTAAAAATTAAACAGTGTATTAATTTTATTTTAAAAAAAAAAGAACACTCGTTGGATATTTCTTGTAATTAATAAACATGAGACACATGCATGTAGGTTCCTGATTCATGCAGCTACACACAGACTCCTTCCGGCGAGAACGTTCACAATGAATGACATGATCCATATTATTTGGTTAATTATAAAAAAATGTGGTTTAAAATAATAGATCCCATTAATTACTGAGGTCTGACCTTTGTGAAGGAACTTTATCTTGCTTTTCCTCAGTTCTGATCATAGCTATAAATTTATCTTTGCAAGCTTATTTTTTTCCAAAGAGAGAAAGAAACCGTTGAAAATAAACATTAACCTTTACCTTTCTTTCAATTTGTCTTGCCGACCCAAAAAAAAACAGAGAGAACCATTGACACACATATATAATTTAAAATATAAATTCAACAAACATATTTTATATTCAAATCCAAAGATAAAACAAACTTGAAAGTATGCAATTCAAATTTCAAATACAAGTAAAAAAATAGAAGTTAAACCGATATTACCTAATCGACTCGATGAGTCCACAAACAACCTAGACAACTGATAAAAAATATAGTTTGATTTAAAAATAATTCAATATGATATATTTTTTAAAAAATTATATTGAAATGACAATATATTGAATCAATTCAGGTCAACTTTTTAAATCCGTGATCCAGGTTATGAGACTATAACAACCCTAAAATAAAATTTTTTAAAAAATTATGAAGCTCAATATTTAATAAATTTATTGTTGAATGATGAAATTAAAAAAAAATTCAATATAAAACAAAGAAAAAAAAAAAACCTTTTCGAAACAAAATTACAAATTTATATAAAAATAATCATTGGCAATCTCATAAGGCCTTTTTAAGCTCTGATTATTCTAAAATTTTAACCCGAGATATAATAAATATGTCAAAATACTCTTTTATAAAATTTCAATATGATTTTAACAGTCGGATTGTCCTGAATGGAATGGCGAGAATGGAACTAGAATGTTCTAGATGCAATTTGAAAAAAAATTGTGGAGCAGGTTAAGATTTTGAATGGAATAAAATCTATTTTTAGTTTATTTTATTTTTTAAATTAGAACAAGATATACTAGTTATTATGAACGGAATAGATTGGAATTTACAACCTCATGAATATGTCTCTTCGTAATTTTTCTGTATCAGCGTGCTCATTACGGTTGAAGCTATATGGTCAGAAACAGCGATCTTATTGATAGTCTAAGTTCTTCGTATACTGGGAATGAGAGAAACTATATATCACAATTGTCTATGTTTTTCATTTGTTGAATCTGTGTTCCGCCAAAAAACCTTTCTTTACTTCATACAAAGTACATGGACCTACAAGATTGTGCAATGAAAGTTTAACCAACCAATAGCCTGTTATCGTGTTCTTTGGGGTTGAATTTTCTAATGAATACAACATGTTAAGTAGGAAATTCATTGCTTAGTATAGTCACCTGTGTCCATTTGGAAGAACACCGTTGAAACCGTGTTCTTTTAAATTTTAAAATTATTTTGATTAATTTTTATATATATTTAGATCGTTTTGATATGATAATCTCAAAAATAATTTTAAAATTTTTTAAAAATATCATTTTGATGCATTTCTAAGCGAAAAACACTTTAAACCATAACCACTATCATAATCTCAAACAAGCCACGGACTATAGGTGGGTCTTGTTGAAAGCTTTCTACAGTTGATTATTGCCCTACCCTCCTCATGGGGGCACGGTGTCGTAGTGACAATTCCCAAGCGATATCTTGTGAAATGGTTTTTAGTTTGGTTGGGTAATCGCCACTTAGTATTATTATAGCTACTAGAAACTTTAATTGATTTTTTTTTAAGATTGAAATAGCAATATATTAAATCAATTCACGTTAACCTTTTAAATCCATGACCCGGATGATGAGACCATAATAACCCCAAATAAAGTAAAAAAATAAATTATAAAACTCAATTTTTAATAAATTTATTGTTGAATGATGAAATTGAAAAAAATTTAATATAAAAAAAGGATAGAAGAATAACCTTTCAAAATAAAATTACAAAAATATTATTGGCAGTCTCGCAAGGTTTTTCTAAACTCTGAGTACCCCCAAAATTTTAACCAGAGATATAACAATATATCATAATACTCCTCGTAAAATCTTAATACGATCCAGCAGTTGGATTGAAATATATAATTAATACCGTAAAAACTAGACAATATTTTATTTTAAACAAAATAAACAATATTTGGCCCAAACAGAACTGCTAGAATGAAATCATAACATTCCAAATAGAATTTGAACAAAATTCAGGTTAAAATTTTAAAAAAGAATAAAATTTATTTTATTTTTTAAATTAAAATAAAAATATACTAATTAGAATAGAATGGAATTGACAACCTCATGTATCTTCGTAACTTTTTCTCTATTAGCGTGCTCATTACGGTTGAAGCTATTATTGATAGTCCAAGTTCTCCGTATACTGGGAATGAGAGAAACTATATATCACAATTAGCAGCAACCTCTTAAATATGTCTTTGTTTTTCATCTGTTTATGTTCCGCCAAAAAACCTTTCTTTACCTACAAGATCGTGCAAAGAAAGTTTGACCAACCAATAGCCTGTTATCGTCTTCTTTGGGGTTGGATTTTCTCAAGAAATAATGAACACAACATGAAGTAGGAAATTCATTGGTTAGTCTAGCCACTTAGCCACGGACTGTAGGTGGGTCTTGTTGAAAGCTTCCAACGGTTGATTATTGCCCTAGGTGACAATTTTCAAGTGATATCTTGTCAAATGGTTTTTAGTTTGGTCGGGTGTTCAAAACCTAGTATTATTGATATTAGAAATTTTAACTGATTTTTTTAAAAAAAATTTAGATGAGGGACTAATTAAGTAAAAAAAAAAAAATGTATTAACACTCCTAATTCATCTTACCTAAAATAAGATGTATTTTTTTTTATTGTTTGTTTGATGGTGTTTATTTTTACCGACTTACTATGATGGGTCTACCACGATAAATAAACCCTAATTTTCTAGGTCAAAAACTCGGTTTGAGAAGATGAAATATCCTCAATTATTGTTGGGGCTTCTTTAAGGGGAAAACTATAATTTTTTTTAGTTGCCGTATCATTCCAAATAATATTTCATATAAAATTCCTTGTTGTTTTTATACTTATATTAGAAGTAAATGAGTTGTATTATTCACAATAATATTTTAGATATTAACACCATACAAGTTTTTTTATCCTTATATTAAAGCGAGTAATAAAATTATCATCTTTGATAATATTTTGGATCTTAACTCATTTTAGGTTTTTTATCAATATATTAAAAGTAAATAATATAATTAGTATCCCTAATATTTTGTATATTAACCCTTTTTTTGTTTTTTTTATCCTTATATCAAAAGTGAATAATATTTTTTTATCAAAAATAATTTTTAAATATCGTCCAAAATTCTTTTAAAAATTTACAAACTTGTTGTAAAATCCATGCAATATTTTTTTTAAAAAATGATGCTAATAAATTTAGGATTTTTGGCCATATACAAGAAGAAAAAAAACATTTTTTATGATTTGTTAAGGCTTTGTTTGGCAAAAATTCATTTTTTCTTTTAATAAAACTACCCAAAATAAGCTAAAGGGGTGTTTATCAAACACACCCTTCAACCAAAATAACCCTTTAAAAAAAAAAAAAATATATATATATATATATATTCGGACAGGCCTGTGCAGCACATTTTTGTGCTTTGCTTTGTGTTGGGCTATTGAGCCTTCGTTGCTAACTGCATCGAAATCAAATTGGCCGAAGCCATTTGATGATCGGCTTTTTCACTGTTTTCCATAGCTTTGCTCTCTTTTTCCCCAATCCCCCATTGATGTGGTACTGTTTCCAACAGATCGAAAGAAATCCTCCTCCATTATGGCTGGAGTTGCCTTGCGATGATGATGATAGTGGTAGCGATCCATTGGTGAAGTAACATTGGAGAGATCAGAATGAATTGCTGAAAAGATACATTAATTAGACTGATATTAAATGCGCACGATTCATTCCATCGGAGATGCAACTCGGAATTTTCTCCAAGGACTAATAATCATACTTCTATAACAGACACCCTTAGATGAAATCCAGAAAAATGAAAAGCACAAAGGCTCACCATGACACAAGCAAAATCTGCGTAGAATGTCGCAGCATTGGTGCTTTATGTCTTGACCTGCCAGCCCGTAGAGCCTCCACCGGAAAGCTGTTGTTTCCGAGTGCAAAAGGCCCTTCTTGTTTGCCAAGCTCCTGGAATAAGAGTTATCAAATGTGATAGGAGTAGCAGCATCCAGTGAAGAAAGACTGTCATCACTGCCTGTGTTTGGGCTGCTTGTTGATTTTAATGATGTTGCCACTTTTATTTTACCATTTCTTTTGCAGTGAACCCTTTATTTGAGAAGAAAATTATAAGGTCAGATCGTTATTAGCAGCATCCAAAGTTGCCGTGATCAAATCTATAGTGTAGGCAGGTCAAGAGAGTACGAAGGTTTTGAACAGCTACACGAGATATATACTATAAATAGATTATAAAGAAATGTCTGATCATCCCAAAACAGTGGTCTGACATCAGAAGGCTATAATTTTTTATATGACCGTACGATCAGACTCAATATTTTTCACAAGATTCTTTAGGTATTGATATACAAGGTGCTTAGCTGATTTGCAGCACCTGTGTGTCTCGGAAGATAACCAAATTAGACCACGAAATGTTGTTTTAATTAATTTTGTTATTTTTCTGAATCTTTTATCAATTTTAGATTTTATGTTATTTGCTATTTTTATTTTAGAATTTTGATTTTTTTACCATGTAAAGATGGATTTATGATGAATTTAAGATTTTGTAATAACTCTTATATAAGCAAAATATATCATATTTTTATTCTTAAAAATAAAATTATGAATTGGATTCTGTGTGCCATCATATTCGGCCAAAATTTTGTTTATTTTCTTTTTATTTATGCTTCTTTTTACATCAGAGGGTATCCGAGCTCAACGATCTCTTATTTTTTATATTATTTTTTTTTATGTAGTTTTCATGAATTAATTATTATTTGATTTTTTTCAGTCACAAAAATTATGAGGATATTGTTTTTTTATTTGAAACTCCCTTTTTAAATTATAATAATTTTTTGTTTAAAAAACATGCAACTAATAAAAAAAAAATATTCATTCAAAAAAAAATAATTATAAGGAAACTGAAGTGTTGTCTGCATAATTATATTTTCACTTCTATTTAAATTTTTGAGATTATTTATTTTAATTATCTTAAATTTTTACTAGAAAAACCACATTAATAAAAAATATATACATATATTGCACCCAAAAAGAAATTGAATAAATAAGGAATGGAGACTGGACTTGAAAAATTAATTTTATCCTTCATAATTTGTCTTGCACATATTTATTTTAATTACTATATAATTAAATAAAAATCAGTGTGAAATTCTAGTGTATGTTTACAGTGGTAAAAACACTGTACGAAAGTTGACGACTGACAAAAAGAAAAGGAGAGAGATCTCAATTTTGAGCCCTACTGGAAATTAATACCCGTTTGTACCTTTTTTGACTCCTGGGGGTTGCTAAACATGGAAAACATTCAATTCAAGCAAAGGTCTTGCCATCTTGGCGCAGTCCCACCAGCAACATCTCAACGTTGACAGACACACCAAAATAACGAAGTGATGAACATGGATGAATGGAACCAAACATTCAAAACAAGTGTAAACCAAACCTTCATTCGATTTGTTGGCATTGGCAGAAAGCTAAATCATCAGTCCATTCGAGACTACTTGAATAACTGGAAAGATTCGAGTGAAACGAGTGATAGTTGCAACTATCGAAAGCATTTCATCAGCAAATATGAAAAGAAGACAAACATTCATATACTTACTGAACATATCTATAGCACTCTCATGGGCTACCAAAACTTCATCATCTTATTGCATTATGAAAACTGTTTCCTAAAAATAATATGGCAAGTTCTCTCTTTCTGGGGAAGGGGAAAAAATACTATTACATCATATTAAGAAGTTAGAACACAAACTTTTCTTCCTCTGCCCCAACTGAGAACACGCTATCTTCCGTCTCTCCAAGAGCAGTGGCAGTTGAATCGCTTATGCCCAGCAGATGCTGCAGACGGGACAGTTTTTCTGGTGCTGGGTTATTTTTCATGTAGATGGTGTACAAATCAGCTAGCTCCTCAGGCACCTCCCATGTCAATGTCTCGGAAGGCACGGCTTTATCACAAGCCAGCAAGTCATTAAGAGTGGAAACCTACAAAAGTGGTTAAAAAAGACCTCAGACCTCTTCCCCTCTAGGCATTATTAAAATTATTTAAATTGAAAATTAAAAAGTACATACCACTCCTTGTTGATTTCTCTGCCTTAGTAGCGCCACAGCCTGAATCAGTGAGTTTGACAGTCTACTCCGTGCAAGCTCATGGACAACCCCTTTAGCCTTCTCGGCATTAATGTTAAGATCTACTGGGATTTTCTCATAGACTTCCTCCTCGTCAAACTCCCCAGTGCCAGATGAGAAAATTTCATCAACAGTTTTCTTGTACAGGTTTTCTCGCAACTTTTCAGATACCATGCTGTTGAAGTCAATACTTGCTTCCTTCAGCTCTCTTATCTGTTTCATATTGAGCCTCCCTCGATTGATAGCAGTTTCAAGAGCAGCTGCCATTTTTGTAGTTGTAATGTTCTTTATCACCTTCTGTGCATATTCGGGTGGCAAGCCAACTTGCTTCTGCAAGTCATTGAGCTGCTCTATCCTGGCTTTTGTCAATTGTCCATCAGCTAAAATTACCTCAGCTTGTTGTCTAAAAGCCTGCTCAGCTAGGCTCCTGTGGACCTCCACAATTTCCTTTACAGTCAAACCCAAAATTCCACCAAGCTGATTCAGCAAAAGGTATTCTGAATCATCCTTCTTCGTGGTGATTTGAGCACCAAACGGAATTCTGGTAACTTCCCCGGTTAGGCAGTAAAGTAGATATGTCTTGTAGAGGTCATTCCTCTCTCTTTCAGAAAGGTCATCTTTAAGATTTATCTCAGTCTGGCCATGCTTGCCCACCATCTTTGCAGCAACCTCCTCACTTGGTCTAATTTTCTTAAGAGTCTCAAGGGACTCCCATCCCTCGTCATCCCATTCATCATCCTCTTCAATTTTCTTGTCTTCCACTTTACTAGGCTCTTCTGGTGGGGTATCAGAAGATTCCCCTTTTATGTCAGCCACCAGTTCAGTCACCACCAATGAATTGAAGGCGATCAATTTCCTTAGTGCTTTAGCACCCTCAGTACGGTTTTCAGCCATCCGTGCTTGCTTTACAAAGTTTAAGAAAATCCTTCGAACCTGCAACAAGGAAGAGTTTTTGAGCAAAAGGAAATGTGTTTAATTTAAGATTATGTTCTGTATTAACAATACACACTGGATAGTCAAAGTGTATACTCACCGCTTTGCCAGCAATGGACATGGCAGCCTCCCGTGTTAAGCGTAAGCCATGAGCAGCCTTTCTTACAGCCTTCTTAACATCAGCATCGTAGCCATCAACCCCTGATGCAATTGCATCTTTAACCACCTGAAAAACAATGGCATGCATCAGCAATGAATTGATTAATTTGAGCAAGAATTCAGCAATTAGCACTATGCAACTTAAACCCTAAAGTAGAAGTGTAACATCTCTTAATTTGAATTCAAATGAGAAATTCTATTTATACCCAAAATATCAAAGATAATTGAGCAAGAAGTGTCAGGACACCAGCACGAAGTCAGCACGAGAAGACCCTTACCCTTAATGATATATGCATACAGTTTTAAAATGTGAATCCTCAAAGCAAGCAAATAATAGAGATTAAAGAACAGTCAAAAACAAGAAACACGGCCCTCTGTACACTCCACACAACCCCATTAAATAAGTATAGACACTTCTAAGTCCCTGTTGACCTCCACAATCTAAAATACAGTTTGGAAAAACCTAAACATGGTTCTCTTGAACAGATTACGTGCTTTTATAATGTTCAAAACAGCCCTATCCCATAGTGTATAGATGTCTCCATGTCCCCATTGACCTCTTTAATCCTAATTCAACTTGAAACCACCTAGAATTAGATAGAGGTGCATTGTTGCGAAGGAAACCAATTGAAACAGACTAGTTCTAGATGCGGAGGCATAGAGCACAAACCAATGAGACAGACTTGAGGAAAACTTTCATATTGTAACCAGAAATATTATAGAAAAATTGATTTTACCCTTTCAAATAAACTGCCACAGATATCAGAATGAGCTGCATCGATAGTTTGCTGGGGAATACAGAGCATGACTCTCAAACGAGTCAGCGCTTTAACATCCTCATCACTCAACTCTCCATCAGCTGCACACTGCTGAAGCTTTTGCCTGTAAATTTCTGGAAATAAAGGAGCATTAGTTCCACTATGCATGAGAAAATCTGAACAGGCAAAAACAAAAATCCTCTAGATACTTGTAAAATGTCTCAGGATGACATTTTAAAAACATTGATGCTAGCAATCAATTGATGTTAGTTACCTTCATGAATCTCAGTGGCTTTTTGTGGATCAAAGTGCAACTCCTCACAGAGACTTTGTAGGAAGGCTGCTTTGCTATCAGCAAATTCTAAATCACCACTTGAAACAGCCTGTGCAAGCCGTTTACGATATACCTTTGAAGTGATGTCAAGCGTAATTGATTCTGCCTCCCTTTTACCTAAGCCAAATATATTCTTCAATTGATTTAATGCAGCAAGCTACAAAAAAATATAAGAGGGTTATGACATAAGCAATGTACATAGAACGTGATGAAAAGGTAAGGTATCAAGTACTAATAAGAATAACTTTCTTTTACACACATCAATAAAGTGTAAGGCAGCATTCATCACCTTATGTTCTTCCATGTGACCACCAGATAAAGCATCTGTAACATATGCCCTATAAAGAAGCTTCAAATCGTCTCTCTTTCTCTCATTGTCATACTCACCACCTAAGGCACGAACACTTTAGTACCAGCTCAAAACTGACATGTCAAAAACTTGATCTTGAAAAAACATGAAAGCAAGAGCTCCTCTAGGATCCAAACCTGATACAGAAACTGGACCAACTCCGCAGGCAAATGAAGCTGCAACCTCATGGTTCTTTAATGAAATAAGCTTGTTGTTGAATGCCAGTATCTTATCAAGCTCTTCCACAACTTTCACAACATCCTGGCTGTAAAACCTAATTTAATTATATGGTGCAAATAACATAACAGCTAGCATATATGATACTGTTGACCAAAAGTTCCAAAGAGTAAAGCAATACAGATTCTTTGACATATCAAACATCAGGTCTTTTCTTTTCAAAATTAAAATAATTAATATCTTGAAAAGACATTCATAAGCTGGAATTTAAGACAAGTGGAAAAGATCATACACTGTTCTTGTCCTAGATTTCAGTCTATCAAGTGCTGCAGAAATATTTTTCTCAACCAGTTTTCTTGTGTGCTGCCTAAATAAGTCCTCTGCAAGCTGTCACAAACAGAACATGCCATGTATGAAAAAATATGAACCAAAACACAGAGACCACCAATGAGAAGTCGAGAAGAAGGAACCTCATCTGAAAGTCGACAAGAAATCTGTGCTTGTCTAAGGCTAACAAGTTGTTCCACATCAATATCTATTTGAAAGGGAAAAAAAACACAAGCATGTTAGAAAGGGTAAAAAATGCAAAAGGAATTTTCAACTCATCCTCGATCCGTATTATCAGTAGAATGATCATCTAAGAATTTTGTTTTCGAAACAAAGCCAATGAAGAAGATTGTATACAGAGTAATAAAATATTTGTGCCTAAGCATTCCAATCACTCCTCCCCCATGGTCCAACCCCAGCCAGAGTTATAAACAAAATCTAAAAGGAAGTGAAATATCAATCCCCTGAAATTAAAAACTAGAGCAGTGGATAGTTGTATTGGCTAAATAATCAAACAGATATTGTTGATAACCAATGACTTAGGATATCACCCATTACATTGCACAAACATACCACTGAAATCAATAAAAGTTAAATGGGCAACCCTACCAAACCATGATATATAAAAGTTGAAAATATATAAACAGCTTGGTGTTCACTAATCACAGCATTGCTTACCACTGAAATCAGCTAACACAAAATAAAAGAAACATTACAGACAATTTATGTTAAATTTACCTTTTCCAACTGATTTTAGCTTTGAAGAATACAACCTCTGGGCATTATCACGAATAGCAATTTCAACCTGAGACAAACAAGAGGAATACATAATATCAATAAACTGGGAAGAATGAAAATCAAAAGGTAAACAATTAGAAGTTCAATGCATGCCAACTTTTGACAAAATATAAATAACAGGACAGAAGATATGCTACTGGTCGCAAGAAGCTGAATATGTTATCTACAAAAAACAAGTGCATATAGCTAGAAATAGAAACAGTTGATAAAAAAAATACCTGAGAATCGGTGACCTTGAAAACACGTTTCCAAGGTAAAAGAAAAGATGATGCTTCTCCAAAAACAAGAGTTGAAACATATATCAATTTCTGAAATGCCTGCACTGGAGAATCAGTAATAATGGTCAAGTTCCATATCTTCATTCAAAATTTTCACTAACCAATGTCTCCAGATCCAGAATTAAGATTCCAACAAGCAAAATTACAAATGACTTGCCCGACGCTGCTCTACATCTCCATCACGATCCCCAGTTTCAAGCCTTTGCCTGAAAATCCGCCTCCCAAGCTACCAACCAGTACACAAAATAGCAGTGTAAGGAAACATATCTCAAATTCACTTCACATACAACCATTAGCATACTCATTCTTTCAAATGCATGCATCTAGTGAAGACAACAATACCTCCACATGCATGCTAGCAGCATCTGGGTCGTCAATGCCCAAAGCATTTTTAAAATTAATGATTGTTTCAACTTCATTCCCTTTAAGCTCTTCACCCCCAGGAGGAAGGACAGAGGACACAAACCTAAACCGAAATCAAGGTGAAATAACCAAAATGTTAGCAAAGAATGAAAACAAGTTCCAAAAGCAAACTCTTCAACAAAATTACTAAAACCAAATTCAACATCGATTCTAACTTACCGACTGTATAAATCACAAAGCTCCGCATTAAATGCCTCATCTTGCTTGCTCACACCATATCTGCAAAATTCAGCATTCACAAATAAATTTCAAAAACTAACAAAAGTAAAGCTAAACACACAACAACTCAAGTCTCTTAGCACGAAACGCCAAAACAATCATAAACTAATAAAAAATAAACAACTTTCAACTCAAATTCACCAAAAAAAAAAAGTCACACTGCACACATGATCTTAACTATAGTCACATGCCCAAAAACACACCAAAACACTAACCAAAAAATTTTGCTACAAAGCACCAAACTTTTGGCAAAAAAGCAATAAAAATGAAAACTTTAACAATCAAGCCAAAATAAAATTAAAGGTAACTAACTTTTTAGCAATGCCTTCTATCTCCTCTTTACTAACTTGAATGGGATCATCAAACCCAGAAACATAATTGTGCAAATTTATCGCCGCAACCTCCGGAACAGCCGAATTCAATGCAAAAACAGCCGCCCCGCCAGCTGCCCCGGCCACAGCAGCCCCGCCAAGTGCCAAATTCCGAGACCCGCCACCGAACTTAGTCCCTAAACCATACCCAGCAGCTAAAGCTCCAGCTAGGATTATCGCCGAGCTCGCCAATCTTAGCGTCGGCGAGAGATTACTCACTATAGGTTGAATACCTGTTAGCTCTCTCTTTCCTCCAAAAACATTATCGGGTTTTGCTTCTAAGGTGGCGGTGGAGGGGGTTTCGGCGGCGGAGCTGCGGGGGAAGGAGACGAGAAAACGGTGGCGTTTAGGGAGGGTTAGAGAGGACGGAGTGAGCTTGAGAGGGATTGGGGAGAGGAAAGGAGTGGAAGGTGAAGAAGCGAGGAGAGAAGGGTTCATTTGATGGTGTTAACGGCGTCGTTTTGGAGGTTGAAAAGAGAGAAAGGAGGCTTATAGGGTTTAACGAAGAGTGGAGAGGGGGAGGAGGAGGATGGAGAGAGGGGCGAGCAGGTGGAAACATGAAGATAAAGTTGTGTGCATAATACTGAGTAAATTGTTTATTTAGTCCCTAATTTTGATATAAGTTGTATCTTAGTCCTTCAAGGTTGTAAAACTATATTTTAATCCTTTTCCTTTTAGAAAATTGGTTGTTTTTTACTTTAAAAGTTTCACTATGTAGACAATTTTCTAATACATTAAATTTTCAAATATTATATATGGTCACCGGGGATTAAAAAAATATCAATAATGTTTTGGTTGATACAAGTTTTATAGGTTTAATTTGTGTTTATTTAGTTTTTTTTTTAATTTTATATTTTAATATTAAGTAATTTCATGATTTATTTTGGTTTATTTCCTATTAAGTTATCTCGGTTATATAACTCAAGTTGTGAATTTGACAAGTAAATCATATTGAGTAGACTTTTTTTTTTTAAGTAGTATTTTTTCAATTTTGTCTCTCAATAATAAGTTGAATATAAATTAAACTTAATAATTTATTTTAGTTTACTTTCCATGAGATTATTCTAATCTTATAACTCGAGTCATATGTTTTATGAGTTAACCTAGATAAACTCAGGTCATTTGATTGTGTCCTATTTTTATATTGATTTTTTTTTTAATTTTAGCTTTTAAAAATGAGTTAATTAAAAATTAGACTTCATAAATTGTTTTGATTTGCATTTTATGGGATTGTCACAATTTTATGACCTTACAGATTTAGCAGTTTAACCCGAGTTAATTTGGGTTAATTTTTTATTTACTTTCTATGAGGTTATCTCGATCTCATAATTTAGGTCACGAGCATGGCAAGTTAACTCATGTCAATTTTTTTGTTACTTTTTAATTTTTTTTTAAATTTCATAATTTAATATTAGGTTTATTTGAAATTAAACTTCATCACTTTTTTTTTTTTTGTCTTTTATAAAAGTTATCTTGATCTTATTATCTGGGTTATGAGTTAGGTGAATTATTTCAATTTGCCTCAATTTTTTTTTATCTTTTTTAATTTCATCATTCAACATTGGAATTGATTATTCCAAGTCGCAAGTTAACTAAAGTTTTTTTATTTTTTTTTAGTTTATTTATTTATTTATGCTTTTATAATGTTATTTTGATCTCATTACTTAAGTCATAAGTTTGATTGGTTAATTTGAGTTTTTTTTATTTTTTTTTATTAATATTTTTTTTTCAATTTCATCCTTCAACATTAGATTGATTAGAAATTGAATTTCATAATTTGTTTCGATTTGCTTTCTATGAAGTTATTTTAGTCACATAACTTGAGTTGTAGCTTTAACAAGTTAACCTGACTTATGAGTTGTTTTTTTTTTTTGTCTCTTTTTTTAATCAAATTTTTTTTTATTTTCATCCATCAATATTGGTTTAATCAAGAATTAGGTTTCATATTTGGTTTCGATTTGCTTTGTATGTAGCTATCCTGCTCTTATGACCCGAGGCATGGATTTGACAAGTTGGCTTGAGTTAAATTAGATCGATCCAATATATTTTGTCGCAATATTTTTTTCAAAAACATGTCGTCTTGAATTATTTTTAGTTAAACTATATTTTTAACGATTTTTTTAGTTATCTTTGAATCTGTTAAGTTGACCGGGTCAGCTCTCACACGGTTTAAAATGTTTTCTCCTATAAAACTTGTTAGTAATACGTATCTAGACATTTTCTTACATTAAAAAAAATTAATTTGACCCACAACATAACGCAATCAATAATCTAGTTATACACTAGAAAATTATAGGAAATTATTTTGACCAACTCAAAGCGGGTAATCCTTTGTCCTCATTTTTTTTTTAAAAGGTACATTTTACATCCTTCTATTTATATATTTAAATTACTAATAATTTACATATTGAGTCAAGCATTAGCAAAGGTTATTGAAAAAAAATATATTAAAAAATGTCATTATAATTGATTTAATATTCAAATCATCCTTATAATTTAAGTATTTTCTTCCTGTTACTACCATTATTTTCCCAAATCATAATCTAGAAACCATAATCCTCGATCCTAAATCAAAACTTAGGGATATGCAATCTGTAAACTACACGAATAATTGGTTTCCAAATCATTTGCAGGTGATTCTAAGGGAGAAAGTATTTGACTAAAATCAACACAATCGATGAAACCACCACCAAATAGCCACTTCAAAAACCACCATCTTAATCATTGGCATACAATCCTTCATTTTCAACTATCATATACCAAATCTGCTATGCATTGTATGCTTAAAGTGAGAAATCTATTAGAAGTAACCCATATAAATTATTATACCAGAGATAAAGAAAATATAAGCTCTTTGAATTAGAGAAATAAAAAAGAAACTCGCCACTGATTAATACCGGTAAATTTGTCGAGAAACAATTAAGGCTCCGATTGGCTACACGGTGAGGTCCAACCTGCATTTTGCGTTCAAAAGCATAAAAAATGATGCTTTTAGATGCAAAACGCAAGTGCATCGCCTAGCAACTGGATTCTAAAAAAGTGTGGAGAAATTAGAATATTAAGAGAGTGTTTGTTTTTAACACTATTTAAATCTTACATAGGCAATCTAACAACAATGACACAAGTAAAGGCAAATTGAAGGTTTTAATTATGTCATGGAATTGACAAAAAATATGCTTACTTCTATGAAAGTTAAAAACGAGTTGTTTCTTACATTTTGAGGGTCTTGTTTCTCTCTTTCCCTGCAAAAATGTATATTAAAGAGGAAAGTTGGTGGGTCAGGTCTTGTGATGATTCGAGAGGGAAAAGCGATAAATCTAGTATGTTGTTGTTGAAAAAGGATGATGATGGTAGTGGTTTAATTAATTATGTTGATTTTCAGTCTAATATTTTTATTTTTCTATTGTTTAGATGATGTTTTGAAGGAAAAAAGAAAAAGAAAAGAAAAAGAGAATGGTTATTATAAAGAGAGAAAAGAGGAGATAAGATGTTTAGGGATAGAGAAGATATGAAAAGAGAGAAGGAAAGGGAGGAGAAAAAATATTTTATATTATATAGGATTGAAATGCAAAATTCCAATATCAATTATTCAAACTTGGTCAATTATAAATATGAAAAATATTTAAACTTTATAATATATTAGCTTTTAGTTAGTGTCCCCGACACAAATACTACAAAGAAAAACGAAGGGCAGAAGCAACATTGGCTAAAACTCTTCAATGTCTTTCTACTAAACTATTACTCTAGTTCCAGCTCACACATATTTCCAATATATCACACTTCGATGGCATATCGAAGGCCTTTGAGGTGTGTATCATTCATTATCTTTGATTTCATCTCTCTTTCTCGTGGCTCTTATGATTTTGTCCTTCTTGTTAGTTGATGAAATTTCTCTTGCTGGCACGCATTTGAATCACTTTCTTCAAAAGAACTTCGTGTCGGAGTTTCACTCTAGACACTGCTTTGTTGGCTTTGCTATTTATTTTGATTCCTCCTGTAGTGTGCATGGAAATGTTGGCATAGCAATCATACATGGTATAATGGTTCTTTCATATGGTGTTTTACGATTTTGGATGGTGTTGGAGGTTACGAATTGCTGTGGGGGAGACAACTGTGATTATTGGTGTGATTGATTTGGAAGATTTATACCCTCTTCTCCGAGCTATATATGTTGAAACATTCTTTTCTGTCATTTCATTGCATGTAAATGCCATGCAGTTCAGAAGAGCCTAAGATCAAGATAGTGTCGTCCATATAAATTATGCCTGAGTTCATTTTTCTCGTTGTTAATTGCGGTTGTGATTCGAATGCAATTTGTAGGGAGACCATGCTTTTCATTATTATACAGTACTAAGGTCCGAGTATGAGAGAAAATTACCTGCAAAAAGTGGCCGCATGTCAAAGTGAGCAAGATTATCTGGTGGAACATCAGCTTCTGGATCCGAGGAAAGTGGTGAAAGTGACGATGAAGAAAATTTGGGAATTGATGGAATGAGTTCATTGGATCATGTGAAACTGAGCATTTCATCTCAGTGTTTCATACCAGATTGATACACTATAGAGTTGAATCTGATTTGCAATATCGTTCAGGGTACTGTTATCTATCTTAGCATTTTTATTTTTCTAATGTATACAATACAGAATGGTTGATTCCATGCTTTCTTGAAATTTTTACACCTATAACATCTTTGCTTCTTCGTTGAAGAGGAAATCTAAGAAAACAAAGCTTATTGTTATCTCTCGACATTCACTGATGCTTCACATATTGTATAACATAATTGTTATCTGCAAAATGGTCGGGACAGCTGTGGCTGTAAAGCGGGAGATATTTCCAAGAGATCTCATAATGTTGTCACTGTCAAAGTTCTCACGGATTATCCTACCCCTTGCTCCAACTGAAGTATTGATTTCGAGGGGCAATGATTTTCCATTGATACAAAATTCCGGTGAAGGAAAAAGGCCTGAAATGGAGAGAATGGTCGGATCAGAAGAATTCTCAGTGCTGTGAATGAGTTCTTTACTAATTTATGCTACCTCAAGTTTCAAAATTCTTGGTCCTCGCAGGCCTCTCTGGAAGGAATGGGTTGAGAATTTGCACAAGTACACAAGCGTTCCTGATGCACAATTGGATAAGCTAGGAATGCTTGGAAAGTCTGGAAGGAGAATTTTCAAATCAGTAAAAGCATTGCAATAGCCATAAATCAGTAAAGCGGTAAAGGACTTCTCATCTGAACTCGTGTTTTTTTTTTTTTTGCTAGATTCTCACCACCTGATTTGTTGTTTGTCTGAGGACTCACCAGGCGAATTATCTGTGAAGCCAGAGCCTCTGTTTCCCTGTCTCTACCATGGCAATCGGTTCTCGCCGATGATATTAACAAACCATTTACAAAGTTGCTCGAGCATGAACCTTACCAATATGATATGCTTCTTTCTTACTGCTCATCGAAATACCAGGGTAATACCAAAGATGTACGGATAACAATTTAATTCAAACATCATAGGTTTTTTGGATGTGTGTGTGTGAGTGTGTGTGTGTGAATAATGGATACATTATAAAACATTAATAAATAAAGTATAAATACTAAAAACTAATGAATATAATATGAATATATATAAGAAAAAAATAATAGATAGCCATTGTCATCCATAATGTTTGTGATGCTGAATTAAATTGTTCAGATGATTGACCATTGACACCGTAGCAGTACCGTCTTATGATCGAAGATCGCCCAGTACAGTGGATCGCCGTCCAAACTTCTTGCATGTCAAAGCGGCTGATGATTGCTCAGTTCATCGTGTCCCCGATATGGACAGATATGGAGTCGGCGGAATAAGAAGAAACTTTCCGGTCAAAATTAACCAAGGAGGAAGAGGCGTAGAGGGTATGATTCTTGGCAGTTTTGGTGTCTTATTGTCCTGTAGCACATTTGATGTTGGCTCAAGGCCTGTTGATAGTATCATGCAGAAACAGTTTTAAACGTGTAATTGACAAATGTTTGGAGTTTATGTCTTCATGAGTTTTTGTTCTGGTCTGTAGCTATCTTTTTGTGCGGTCTTAAAGCATTATTATAAAACCCAGCATTGCTAATAAACTGTTGACAGATATTAGAGAATAATATAAATTATATTTTAAAATTTTATTTAATAGTTTAAATTTTTAATAGGGTATCAGAACCTTGATGACCAAGCGGTCGTTCGAATCTTTAAAGCACAAGGTAATATGAGCATGTGCAAGTTTCAAGTTTAAAAGACTTTCACTTGAAGGGGTGTATTAGAAAATAATATAAATTTTATATTGGGACCTCATCTAATAATTTAAACTATTAAGTTGAATTAATTCTTTGACAATTAAAAACTAACATGCTAAGTGGATTCAACTAATTATTTGATCTACCCCGTTAAAATCTAGATAGAACTTGGTTTTATTTAATATATATATATATATATATAAACAATTTTAAAAAATATTATTTTTAATTTGACTTATTTAATCTATGATCTATGTTATGGGTCAGAATAGATTTAATTACTATGTTATTAATTGAGTTTGAATTTAGATGTTTATTGGTTTTATATGTTATTGTTTGAATCTAAAACAAAGGTCGATGATATTTTTTTATATATTAATTCAGTTAAGGTATACGGTGACGTATTATTTATATTGTAATAGTTCAAGAATATCATAAAAAATCGAAAAGAAAAGGTTAAATATCACCGACAATTTGTTTAGATAAATCATGGAATTTTTAATCTAAACAGCATCATGACATTGATTTTACGTTTTTAAATCAAAATGAAAGCTACATTAAAATAGATTTGTCAAATAGTTTATTGCGTCACACATCAATTTCGTCGTTGTTTCGTTCCTAAGAGCCCTATTATGACAACGCGCAATCATTATCGCCATGGTATGTTAATAGATATACTTTTTTGCATCTTACAAAGAGAAAAAAAAGTTGAAATTTCCAAGTGCAAGTTAAAGAGAGTGTTTGGCATTGCGTTTGTAACTGTGTTTCGTCAAATTTTAAATTTTTTTTTTTTTTTGCTAAAATTGAGTTCGGTTTGTACTTTTTGGATCGTTTTGATGTGCTGATGTCAAAAATGATTTTTAAAAAATAAAAAAACATCATTGGCATGTTTTTCGGCACGAAAAGCTATTTGAAAAGCAACCGCTACCACACTACCAAACACGCTCAAAGAGTGAGAAAGACTTTTGGTCCAATAATTAATGGTTAAAAATTAGGTTATATATATTTTTACTATAGAGATAACGTATAAAACTGAAAGAAATGGATGATCATGATGTTGGATCAAGATTTATTTTTATGGACAAATTGCAAAAATACCCTTCATCTATCTGGTACGTAGGTTTTGATGTGGTACCTTATCTTCTACATGAATTAATGTTACTCTCAACTTTTTAAACTATGTTGTGTCTACCCTTTTATATTTATTCCATTAAAGTTTTGTTTGTTTGTTGAAAAAAAAATTATTTTAAAAAGTAAATTTTTGAAAAGTAGATTATTTTTTTATATTTAACAGTATTATAGAAAATAAATTGAAAAACAGTTTCCGGTGTTTGACTATGTCATGAAAAATAAACTAAAAAATAACTTATAGATATTTTCAATTTTTTTTTCAAGTTTATCTAATATATATATATATATATATATATATATAATATTGAATGTAATATTTGACCACTTACGATAAAAGAAGAATGAGATATAAAATGTATAATTATAAGAGGAAAGAATTTATAATATCATATATTTATTTTATGTAAATTTTATTTTTAAAAACCTCAAAATAGTTTTTTTAAAATTAATGAAAAAGCCAAATTAGTTAATGGTATTACTTGAGAGTTAGATATTTGGGCTTTTCTGGTATGAAGACAAAGAAAATGAGATTTGTGTAAGGTATTGTGCATGTAAAGACAAGGAAAGTGTTTTCAAAATTAAAAAAAGAGAAAAACACTTTCCTGATAAAAAATAATTATTTTTGTTTTTATTAGAAAAAAAGTAGTTTCACCAAACATGAGAAAGCTTGGAAACTACTTTTTAAAAAAGTAGTTTTTTTAAAACAAACAAGGCTTAAATTATGAGTGAGAGTTAAATGCACACATTCCTTTTGAAGTAGGTCCCTGTACCTACCCCTCTCATATTATCACGTGTTTATGAATTATATTCCAGCTTCATTGTCAAATAATAATTGTCTTAGAAATTCTAGTTGTAAACATGCTGAAATCAAATGTGTTTGCTTCATAGTTGTAAGCATTTGAGTTTCATTATTCTTGGAATATATATTTTGTTAACTAGATTTCTAAGCTAAGTGTATAATGGAATAAATTTCTGTTCCAAAGAAGAGGAGATGTTAAGATAAAAAAGAAAAAGAAAAAAAAGATGAAAGAATAATTTTTTTTCCAAGGCCAAATTCAAGAGTACAAGTCAAGAATGAAGTTTCCTTTATTCAATATTTTATTTTAATAATGAATGTTCTCTGTATATTAACAAAAAAGTCTTTTTTTTTTTGTAAATTATTTTCCTAAATATTATGAAAATTTGAAGTAAAATTTCGTGTTATATCATAATATCAGTACTTTTATTCGTATATGTTTCCATTAAAATCAACTTTGTTTGGCTCATTTGAGGTGGATCCCAAATCCAATCACTCTGATATATGAAAAAAAAATTGTGATAGAAAAATAAGAAGAAATTTCCTTTTTAAATACAAGAAGATCTCTGTTACAAAAAAAAAAAATCTCTTAAATTTTTTATCCAAAATATTAACAAACAACCGAATATTTTGTAATTTATATTTTATATTTACATTACTTAAAAGTACTATTCTGTTTTATTAATTGTAGGGGCCATCTATGGAGAGGATTAAAATGAAGTGGCCCAATTTTGATAAGCCGAGAAACTAGTGAAATCAAGAGGAGAGGGACCAAATTGAAACACTCCTAATAGATGGAGGAGATCCTTTAAGTTTCCCTGTGTTTATTTTGTATTAATTTTTTTGAAATTCCATTTCAAGGAAGGTAAATTTTCCATGTCCAACTCTTACCTTTTAGATTTTCAAATTAACTATGTGAACACGATGCATGATTTTGTTGTTCTCTTTGGTCATGCCTTTAGAGCAATGAATCTGTCGTCACCATAGGTCTTCTTGTACTGCGGCTGATCCGTGAGAGGAAGCATCCATGGCTGAATCAAGTAGAGAAAGCTCTAGCTAGAGAATGGTTTTACACCAAGTATAAACACTCTCTTAATTGCCTTCAACATAAAGAGAAACTCACTTAAGATTTTGATGATCACTAGCTACTCGAAGGAGAAATGCCAAAAAAAAAAAAAAAAAAACTAGAAGGAATCAAAACATTTTGTTGCCATTTGTTTCTCATTGTACATAAAAACAGATTGACTCACATGATGCACTTATACAGGATCGATATGGCATGCCCAGTTTTTGGATTTTCTCTACAGCATATGAAAAATCATTGATTCACATGCGATGAAGGAAGCAACCTATATGTTGGCTACTAGCTAGCTAGCAATTGCTTTGCTTCATTCTTGCTCGCTAACTTCAATCCATTTTTGTATCCCTTGCAATACTACTTGTTCAACCATTTGAGCATCGATATGGTCATCAGCTTCTTTATTCTCCTGTAACATCAGCAAGTTTATTAGAAGCTCGAATTGGAGACCTCTAATTGAGCTACAGTTCATTGACTATATACACATAAGAAACTTTACATGCAATCACTGTATGTTTGCACACAACATATGTGAGAGGATAGGGCACGAGAATATATGCTCGTGCATAAAAATGTTTAGCAGAAAAAATCTCTACTTGTCCTCTTACTCTTGTAGCAATAGCTTCTAAAATGAAACTGTCTGAAGTAGAAACCCTAGCTTGGAGAACCTCAAGGCTGAGCTCTTCAAAAGCTTCCAGTATGAATACAAGTAATCCCTGGCAATTCCTTGTGGTGAATACCTTAATCAGAAAATCATCCTCTTGTTCTTCTACTCTAATCTGTCGATGTTTAAAGAGAGAACCCAAGTCACAACACTGTTTCCCAGAAAGAAATCGCAAAGAACCACATCCCATTCAAACAATTTCTTCATACATAAGATTATTGGTGGATTCTATAGCATACCGTAGGAAAATTCTCGCCGGTAAAGCTTGCAGCTGTAGCAATGTCTTGATTCAATCGTTCTACCCTTTGCTTCAAGTCTTTTATGTACTTTGATGCATCTAATATGACAGAGGCTTTGTCGTGCTGCTCATATAACAAGATGGATAATTAATGATATAGAATCATACAATATTAGTAATCAAAAGTTTCATCCAAATAAATCAAAACGAAGCTTGTTGATTTATCATGATTCAAAAAATGAAAGTCAAGTAGAGATTTGGATGTTAAAAAAGGTGGGTTTTGTAAGTGATATACATACCAGAATATATTAGAAAGCTTATTTGATTATACAAAGGATAGAAAAGCAGAAGCATGTATATTAGATTATAGGAAAGCTTAAAGTAATTGTAGCACACGGTTCTACCATATGATCATGATAACAATAAGGAAAAAACAGAAATTGATCAGAAGAAGAAGAAGAAGAAGAAGAAGAGGATGGTTATAATCATGATATTGTATAAGCTTTAAGCTTTTGAGCAAGTCAAAGATAAAGGACATTCAAAGGAAGCCAAGGAGAACTTGTTGGAGGTAAAAGAAATCATGAGAGTAGTACTACCGCATGAGAGTTGGTGATGGAACGAAGAAGTTGAAGCTTCTTAAACATGGCTTCTCTTTCTTGCTCACTAGAAAACATGAACCCTCTCTCTCTCCCCCTCCAAAATTTGTGTGGCTCACTGGCTTCTTAAATAGGAAAATAAGCTGAGTTTTATCGCAATAAATAATTGTGCTAACCCAAATTGTAATCTTGGAGCTTTTTTTTACATGCTATGCTATGAACTAAAATAAATAAATTAATAAAACTTAAAATTTGTTGTATATATGAGAGTCCTGGACATTATAAATTAGCTTAGTAGTTTGTTTCTCTTAACATCAACTGTATCTCATGGAGCCAACACCATGTTAATATAACTTTAAACTCACCATTTCCTCTTCATTTTTAATATTAACGATCAATTCTCTTCCGTATGTATGCATTGGAAGATCATTCTTGTGTACATTTTTTTATCTTGCCCATGCTTTGCAAATTGGCCCACCACTCATTGATTAATCATTTTTTGAATACTTTCAATTCTCATATATTTTGGAATCAACTTTCATTTTAATCATGTCTCACTTATGTCTAATTATATGATGCATCAAATTTTTCCTTCCTTAAGCATCACATCACACATGTCCTTACAACATATAGAGTTTTGTTACTGTTTTAAAATAGAATAGACAATAACGATTGAAATAAAAAAGATCTATGTTTTCTTACGTCTCATATTTTGTGAAAGAATATAAATTTACTTAAAAATTATTCTAAAAATGAATTTATTTTATATTTTATATTTTTCAAACCAAACATGTTTTTGTCTGTCATTTTTATTCCTAGAGGGCAACCGAACACGGGATGTAAAATTCTAGAGTCTTTAAGGTACAATATGGAGTTTATCTTATTATTCACCCTATCTAATTAAAAATAATTCCTCATTACACATAGCCATTTAAACCAATCTATATATATATATGATCATCCATACCGTCGCTGTACATAAGCCTTCAAGGATATCCATCGTGATTTGTTCGTCATGGTAAGTAATTATCAATTTCATCATTGACAAACTGATTCAATGTCCAAAACAACAACGGAAGTAGATTATGTCTTTACATGAAAAGTTGGGGCTAGCAAAAGCTTGATGGTTCGATATATAAGACATATATAGAACATATGCAACATGTATAGAGAAGAGCTACACACACAATCATACATGTATATACGATGTATATACGATTAATTTGTTAGATGATCTTGAGTGGGACAATTTAGGAGGCATAGAAAATTGAAGGAATGGAAGAGATGTTTCGAATGGAGATTGGATACCATAGATTTCTTGGGCTATGCTTTTGCTCTTGTTTTTGTTGTTCCTGTAGCTTTGGTTTGTTGGTTCTGGCATTTCCTGGATTAATTATATATATATATTGAAAGATTTTGAGTGGTGACGTGGTGGGGTTAACGTGAGAGGAAGGAATCTACTCGTGATCGAACACCATCGAAAGGAGCAAAAATGAAGCGTCAAAGCATGTTCCAGTTGTGTTTTGTGAATGCCTCCAAGTTTTCCTCACGGGAAGGATAATTCTCTCTGATCTGTCTCCACTCTTGGCTACCTTCCTATCACTCCAAAAAAAATTGAACCTTTCGGGGTCCGATGGAAATCAAGGCATGGAAATGCACATATGCCTTTATTCCTCCATATGGAAACATAAAAAGATTTCGATATTATTGTATACTGTGTGCTGTCCTATATATGACATGCTCCCATCTTTTTCAGCACCGGCGGAAAAAAAAAAAAAGAAAAAAAAAGGAAATTATTGTTGAATATAGTATCAACTATATTAGCTGGGAAAATAATCTCTTGATGTTGTGTCAATTAAATATTAGCCATAAAGAAATATGAAAATTTATGAATTATTTGTTTGGGGGACACTTCTATGAGATGATAATATTTTAATTAATAATGCTATACATTTTGTTTTAATAATTAAGATATTTTTGAACCGACTTAATTTATCTCGAGAATAATCATATGGGAAATTACTGTCTTTACAAAAACTAATTATATGATATTCAAAATTAAGGGGAAAATTTGCCAGATCATATTGTACTTCTATGGGCCAAAAATACAGCCTACAGTTGAAAAATCATTGATCGAATTCCAAGACCAAAGTGAAAATTCACATCATTGATGTATTTGAATTTATTATGGCATTGGCCGGTGCCGTATATTTGTATGTGTCTTTCAATTCTTAAATCAATTAATTAATCAATCAATCAATTATATATATATATATATATATATATATATATATATATATATATAATTGAGATATTATTCATCTAACCAGTTTATTAGTAACGCCATGTATCCCTCAATCCCTCGTCAATAACTTCATTAAATGATTTTTAAAATAGCTTAATCACTTTCCTTCCTAATTAACCATGAAAAGGAGGGAGGTGTGCCCTATTTGCCTTGCTTTTAGCACTCCATAACTTGAGGGAGATTGTAGGAAATTCTTAACTCACCCTGTTCCAAATAATTTGGAGGGTGTGATGTGAGTCCATGAACTCCATGCCATGCATTTACAATCATGCATCTTGAAATATTTTATAACACGCATACATGATATAACCTTCAAGGTATTGGTTAAAGAGCTAAATATATAGCTTGCAATTTCCACATTACAGGTTCATTGCCATAGAGAAATTTCTCATGACAAATACACTAATTTGAGTTTCAGCTATTAAATCCGACATGGAACACGGTTAATTTGATCCTAGTTTAAGCTATGTGTTTTTTTATAAATAATAATTTAATTTGATTTGATTTGATCGACATAACGAGTTAATTCTTAATCTAATTAAAATTTTATTTCACTTTTTAAATGTATTTTCTCAAAATAATATTGTTCTAACTTTAAAAAATTAAAATAATATCATTTGTTTTGATTAACTCAGATCAATTCCAATTAATTTGTACAATAATTACTTGAGCTTGTGCTGGGTCATTAAACAAATCAAATTTAATTATTTTGGTTGATTGTTATATAACTATTATTTAAATTATACCATGTCTAGTAACTTAATTTTTTTGAATTAAAAGGATTCTTTATAATAAATTTGAATTTTATTATTTTTATGATTTTATTAAATAAAAAATTAAGTACAATATAATTAATGATTTAAACTTTTAAAGTTCAGTAAAATACGCATATATGCATATAGTTGAACTCTAGACTACTGTCTTGACTATTGCATCTTCAAGCTGGGTAACATAATTAACCCCTTTTTATGAAATTAATTATTTTATTGTCCATACTTTGAAATCCATCTTTTCAAAATAATTCATACAATCTAAAGCATCATTTTTTTAGCATAGGTTTTTTAGTATGATTTTGTTTGCGATAGTCATTTGCAGGTCATGTGTCAACTGGCAGCTGGGTTTGCTTTAGAGCTTTGTCAGCATTCAGGCATGGACAAATCAATACTTCATCAATTCACATGAGTGCCCAATAATCATCACAACCAAACAATATAATTCAGACGCGTTTAGCCCTGTTCTTAATTTGTCCTCTGCAACCTTAACTCTGTTTCCTTACAGGGCTTTATGGTCCTGCTCATCGAATTTTTTTTTTTTTTTTATCTTAATTAAAATTATTAAACTCTATCTAATTTATAATCCGGTTCAATATCCAAATCATGAGTTAAATAAACTAATCTAGATTAATTTGGATCAATCCAAAACATCCAAGTTTTGTAATTTTTAAGAAAGTTAAAAAATTAATGTCTTTTAGAATTTTTTTAAAAATCAAATCAATTTTTTACATTATCGATCGGATTGTCAAATGACTTGCCAACTCAATTGAGTCTTATTAAATCAACTCTTATCTGGTTTAATTTGAAATTAGATATGGATCAAGTTTCGGATTAGCAGATAAAGAATGAGTTTAATAACAATGATATCAATTGCTTTTCTATCAATGCACACATTTTAGAGTTTTTGTAGATTTCACTATATACATAATGGATAGATGATAGTTAAATTTTTGGATCAAATGATTATTGATACACATCATGATCAATATCAAAGCTTTTTTGAGTTCAAATCACAATATTTTTTTCATTACATCATTTTACTATAACATATGATATTTAGTAATAATGAAATGCATAGATTTTTTTATTAAGAGGCAAGCTTCCAACCATTTTAGAATCTCCTTATCGAATAACGAATAGAGTGTTCTCCTCGGTGAGAATATAGGTGAATAAATCAATTTTCTTATAATCATACTTAAAGGTTGATGATGTTTTAAAATTCAATATACTTATGAATTAGGTTATTTGGTGTTTGAATGGTTAATCAAATGTTCATATTGATATTTCCTTCTTCTTAGTCCTAGAGGTGGAAAATCAATAGTAAATATCTTGTTACTTGCAAAACAGTTTCTATTAGTGGGATTTAGGAACCCTTCAATAATAAAGTCAATAACTTTAAATGAGAATGATAATAAATAAAAGAAAAGGCTTTAAATCCCAAGAATAAGAGTGTTTGTTTTTATTTTTATATGATTAATACTTTAAAGAAATATATATATATATATATATATATATATATATATATGTTTTAAGAGTAAGAAAAAGTAAATCTTTTATCTAGGTTGTTTAAGGGGTATTTATACTCTCTAAACCTTGTTATTTTGGTGTAATGAAAGAACCAATAAATCATTTTCACTTAATGACATTAATAAGAGATATAGATCTCTTATAGATCATTAATGAGGGATAAATATCCCTTACAAATTAATGAGCATTTATTGAGATGAGAATATGGTAGGCCCTTAAAAGACCTTTCATACATTTATAGGTTTAGAGAGATGATTATTTTTTATATGAATATGATGCATAAATAATCTTAAAATAGAACCTTATGGTCTTAACATGGATCTCTAAGATCGATTAAGTTCATAGCCAAACTTAGGGGAGATGAGTCTGGTAACTTGATAGCCCCACATTTCCTTGGGCTTAGCTCACAGCCGAACCTAAGTGTATTGGGTATGACGACTTTCCAAACTCACGGTGCCTTGGGCTTAGCTCGTGAAAGAATCTAATTTATTGAGTTTGGAGACTTGTTAGACCTATGGTATCATGGGCTCAGCTCAAGACCAAATCCAAGTATATTGGGTCTGGAGACTTGTCAAACATATAATGCCTTAAGACTTGTCAAACACATAATGCCTTGGGCTTAGCTCATGGCTAAACCTAATAATATTAGATTTGCTGACTTTCCAGACTCACGATGTCTTGGGCTTAGCTCATAATTGAACATAAGTATATTAGGTTTGGCAACTTGCTAGACCTATGATGTCTTGGACTTAGCTCGTGACGAAAACCAAGCAAGTTGGGTATGATATTTTACCAGACCCATCATCGAACCTAAATATACTGGATTTTACATTTTTCCAGACCCATGGTTTCTTGAGCTCTATTCACGATTGAACTCAAATATATTGTGTTTGATATTTTTCTAGACTCGTGTTTTATTGAATTATCACCCTATTATGGGTTTGGACTCTTTTAAAGTACAAAAATAATTCAATAAAAAAAACTAACTCATCAGTTGCCCCTGAATCTTTATGCATTTGAAGCAAAAGGACTTGAAAAGCTTTTTGAAAGACACAAGTCAGGTTTGTCTCCACTTCCCTAGAAAATAGGTGTTTTCCCATGTTGATTTTAAATGTTTTTAGGGTGAGGTAAAATAAATCTTCTTGAGAAAAACATTTGGCAGAGTGTCATCAATATAGTAGGTGTTTAGCCTCCCTAGGGTTATAATGGGATGACACATGTCATTTATTCATTGCTGGGAATAAAATACGGTGATGTAGGGCCAATCATTTTCTAGTGGAAAAAGGAACAAGATTATTCACAAGGAGGTTTAAAACCTCAAGGGACATTTAAAATTACCTAGGACATTTAAGATTACCTCGGACATCTCTAGATGAGGTAGGAAGTACTGTGTTCTATTAGCAAGTAACCCTAGCCAACTCTAAAAAACCAGGGGATTAGTTGGTCTTGTTGTCAAAGGCTAATGATTATATCACCAGGTCACCAGCAAACTTATTAGAGGAAATTTTATTATTACTACCCATTTACATGTATATGTTTGGGTACTCATTTCCTTTCAAAGATTTATAAGGGGTGTTTTTCATTACTTTAACCTAAGTCTCACTCAACTCCACTCCAACAAGTGGCTTTGACAAACTACTGAGGGTGCTTAAAGAGGAACCCACAGTTAAGGCGTTCAAAAAATGCTATATGCTAATTAGCAGTGTTTAAAAAGGGCCTTCTATACCTTAGTTTTTTTCTTTTTTTAATTTCTCTATTAGGCTTAGAAGGCTTATGAAAGACACCTTTTAAAAAAAGTCCTCTCATCATCTGCCTAGGTGACCCTAAAAAGTTATGTGTGGATAACTAGTTTTAAGTTGCTATGCATATTTTATACATGTTCCCTTAAGTTTGTAAGACCATTATAATTATCCAAGGTTATTTTGGTGGAGATATATTCCTTGGGTATACGAGTTTGCAACACTCATCTTGATATGAAAGAATCCTAAATCTGTGGGGGTGTAGGCATCTTTTTGCATGTATTCTACTTCAAACTACTTTCCACTCCTATACTGATTAGTACTTAAAAGTGCATGTTTATCAAGGTTTTATATCATCATTTTGCACTTGAAGTATCAATAACTCCTTAACTAAAGCATGTTTTATAATAACAAGTTTGATATTATAAGATACCTTAATTTATGGTAAATGCTCATTTTAAATGCAGGACTATCACATAAATAAAAGGATTGATTGATGAGTTTAAGCATTGAAAGTTAAAGGACAAAGAGATGGCCAAACTTAGAAAAGAGATGTCGGTGCAGTCCAAACCGGAACATTGCTCGGTAATTGGATCATATCTGGAGCTCTAGATTTCGGATTTAGGTCCACTTTATATGGATGGAAAGGTAAGACAAAAGCCTACAACTTTCATGAGGAGCCCAAGATTTGAAAAGATCGTTTTGAAGTCCAAATTGAAGGAACAACGAAGAAGTCCGAAGCTGTCCTGCAGCCCAAACACTATTTAGTGTTCAGCCCATATCTTGAGTTCTAGAAGTCCAAATGACCTCATCTTTTTTTTGTTGGAAAGCTGAGACAATTTCCTAGAACATTCTTGAGGATTCTGGGCAAATTATGATGTTAGCAATGACGTCTTGATCAGACAAGAAGATAAGGATTGTTATCTAGTCAAGATGTGGCCACCCACTCATCAATTAGTCAACAAATCAATAGTTCCAAATTTTTGGCCTATAAAAGGAGGCACTTACCATGTATTGAGGCATCTTGGTGTTCAGATCAAGATCATGCTCTTGCTTTCTCTCTTTGTATTGCTTATGTCTTGCTTTCATTAATATCAAGTTTATGCACTTCATTTCCTTTCTTTTACTTAGTTAACTTCTTTCTCATTTATGTTCTTATCTTGTTTATTTATGTTTCTTTCTTTCATTATGTTTAGCTAAGTTAATTATGTCAAGGTGAAAAGGGCACACTAATGGTGTAAGAATAAGTATAATATAAACTTAACATGGACCTTAACGATGGATACTAACATGTTTTATATTTGTTATCTTGTTCACTTTTAATACTTTGCTTGTTAAATGGTTAATCTAGATTTATGTTGTATAACACTTGGTACAACAAATACTTGGTACTTTCATAGCCCATACTGTATGGTATAACCGACACCTGAGCTATGAAAGGGACTTGATTTGTTGTTAACATAAGTTATAATCATGAACGCCTGCCAACATTTACAAGTATTAGCTTTATTCGAATAAGATAACTAATGTAATCATGTTAACAATTTATGATCTGATTGGAACCTCCTTTATGTGTGGTTTCCAATTGAGTAATAAGAGTTTATATTATACTTGTTTGAAGTACCATTAGTGGATCCTCTAACCTTGACATTCGTTTTTATCATTGTTTAATCCTTACATTAATCTTCCAACTCAAAGTTCTCATTAATTTCTTCATCTTCTTCTATTGCAACTACTACTACTATTATTATTTTTATTATTGTTGTTGTTGTTATTTACATTCTGTAATATATCCCTTTGATCTTTTCATAAAGTCAGTATATAGGCTGGAAACCTGTGACCCGATCTTTAGATCATTCTCAGGTATAACAACGCCATGTACTGAGTATTATTGTTGTTGTTGTTGTTGTTGTTGTTGTTGTCTTGTTATTTATAATTTATACAATTAACCTCTCTGTGGTTCGACCCCGGTCTTGTCGGGTTATTTATTACTTCGACACTCCTGCACTTGGGAAGAGACATCAAGCTTTTGGTCGTGTCAAGTTTTTGGCACCGTTGCCGGGGAGGTAAATTCTTGTATAAATTATAATATTTATTTTATTTTCTCTCTTCACTTTTCATTTTATTTAACTTTGTTTCTTTTGTTTTCTTTTGTTTCTTTTTCTTCTCTTTTCTTTTCTTCCTTTTATTCTCTTCTTACACGTGCATGAGAGTTTGGTCACGTACATTAAGTGGTCGACTTTGTAGGGTATCTTCATCATTTTCAGAAAATATGGCCGAAGAAGATAATCAATCGCTTCATAATGAGAATAATGAGAATAACCGTATGAGAACACTTAGAGATCATATGAATCCTACAAGAACAAGTGCACCCTCATGCATAGTTTTCCCTCCTGATACATCTCATTTTAATTTTAAGCCAGACATTATTCAACTTTTACCATCTTTTCATGGCTTAGACTTAGAAAATCCATACTTGCATTTAAGGGAATTTGAGGAGGTCTGTAATACCTATAATAACTCAAATTGTAGCATGAACACCATTCGATTAAAGCTTTTTCCTTTTTCATTAAAAGATAAAGCTAAAACATGGCTACAAAATTTGAGACCAGGATCCATTCGTGCTTGGGATGATATGCAACAACAATTTTTAAAGAAGTTTTTTCCATCTCACAGAACAAACTCTTTCAAAAGACAAATCATCACTTTCACTCAAAAACCAGGAGAAACATTTTACCAATGTTGGGATAGGTATCGAGATTTGCTTAATACTTGCCCTCATCATGGTTTTGAAACATGGAGATTGGTTTCACATTTTTATGAAGGTTTAACACCTAGAGATAGGCAAATGGTTGAATTGATGTGCAATGAAACTTTTGAAGATAAAGACCCTAATGAAGCAATGGAGTACCTAGACTTGCTAGCTGAAAATGCTCAAAATTGGGACACCACAGGTACTTATGAGGCACCAGGTAAAACTCAACCTCATACATCTAGTGGGGGTATGCACAACCTTAGTGAAGATCATGACCTCCAAGCCAAGTTTGCATCTTTAGCTAGAAAAGTCGAGGCACTAGAATTAAAAAAGAGTGGTCAATTAAAATCTGTTCAAGACATTGTGTGTCAAATCTGTGAAACAAATGAGCATGCAACCAATGATTGTCCAACTTTGCCTTCTTTCAAGGAATGCCTCCATGAACAAGCCCATGCTTTAAACAGTTTCCAAAGGCCCAACCATAACCCATACTCGCAAACATACAATCCTGGTTGGAGAAATCACCCAAATTTCAGTTGGAAGAGTGATAGCAACAATGCACAAACTTCACATCCACCGTTTCAAGCACACCATAATTTCCAAAATTCTCATGGATATGCACCTCCTTATGCTCCACCTCCTAGAAGAAATTTTGAGGAAACATTGCATGCATTCATTGAAAAGCAGGAGACAATCAATACTCAACTTGCTCAAAGCATGACCGATTTTAAAGATGCTCTTGCAAAATTAACAACTGCTCTCAGTTTCCAAGAGAAAGGTAAGTTTCCTTCTCAACCACAGCAAAATCCAAAGGGGCAATACAATGCAAATGCAAGTGGTTCTGGAAGCCAACACATGGATCAAGTCAAATCAGTCATCACTCTGCGTAGTGGTAAGGTTATTGAAAAACCCATTCTTGAACCTTGTGAGAAAGATGATGAGTCTATCTCTGAGGGTAAGGAAGGGGTTGAATCTGAACATTGCAAAGAAAAGGTTGATTCCCCGCCAGCACTTCCATTTCCTCATGCCATGACCAAACAAAGGAAAGTCAATCACAACTCTGAAATCTTTGAAATTTTCAAACAGGTAAGGATCAATATACCTTTGTTGGATGCTATTAAACAGGTTCCTTCCTATGCTAAATTTTTGAAAGATATGTGCACTGTGAAGAGAAAACTGAATGTGAAAAAGAAAGCCTTTTTAGCCGAACAAGTAAGTGCCATTCTTCAGAACAATAATGCTTTGAAATATAAAGACCCTGGTTGCCCTACAATTTCTTGCTTTATTGGAGAACATAAAATTGAAAGAGCCTTACTTGATCTTGGAGCTAGTGTGAATTTACTTCCATATTCAGTTTTTCAAAGTCTCAATCTAGGTGAGTTAAAACCAACTTCTGTAACTCTTTTACTCGCCGATAGATCTGTAAAAGTGCCTAGAGGAATAATCGAAGATGTGTTAGTACAAGTCGATAAATTCATTTATCCTGTGGATTTTATTGTCTTGGACACGCAACCTATTGAAGCATGTAATTCATTTCCTATTATTTTAGGACGTCCGTTTCTTGCAACTTCTAATGCATTGATTAATTGTAGGAATGGACTCATGAAGTTATCTTTTGGAAACATGACATTGGAGATGAATATTTTCAACGTTTGCAAGCAGCCTGGAGATGATAATGATTTACAAGAAGTAGATCATATTGAAGAATTAGTTCATGATCAACTTGAATCTACTTTGAGTAAAATTGAGTTGGATGAATATGAAGATTTGCAAATGATTTATTCTCAGGAAGAAATCACGGATGAAAAAGGCACCGAAAATATTGATGCCGATCTTTTGTCGAGAGTGACAACAGATTTGATATCTGACATCACACCAATCGATGATTACTTTCCTGAAGAATCCTTACTTTCTCTCAGTTCAATGCCTTGGTTTGCTAAAAATATCAATTTTCTTGCAACAGGAGATTTGCCAGCTCACTGGAGTACCGAAGACAAAGGAAATTTTTTGAACGAAGTGAAGAACTTTTACTTAGATGACCCTTACTTATTCAAAAATTGTCCTGATCAAATATTTCAAAAATGCATTCCCGACAATGAGGTAAGTAATGTCATTAAACTTTGTCATTTTGAAGCATGTGGGAGTCAATTCTCATCAAGAGAGACGACAGCAAAAATCTTACAAAATGGATTTTATTGGCCCACCATGTTCAAGGACACACATGCATTCTGCAAAACTTGTGAAAATTGTCAAAAAGTTGATACTGGTCAAAAAGTTTTGCTTTATAATTCTCAACTCCATTTATTTCCTGAAAAACTAAGATCAAGATGGAGCGGTCCATTTATTTTGAAACATGTGTATCCTTATGGGGCCCTTGATATTGAGAATCCAAAGAATGACAATGTTTTGAAGGTAAATGAACATCGTTTAAAAGCTTACTTTGATGAGTTTCCTAGTGAAAATGAATCCATTGGTTTGAATAATCTTATTGATAAAGGTTGATTATTTTGTTTTTCTCACATTTTTTTTGTTGCTTTTTAGTGTGACTTTTGTTTTGCTAGTCTCTCACCCCGGTCAAATGGCGGATAACGGTACTCCGTGACTCTTAAGTCGGTTCTTTCAGTTTCCCAAATAACTGATATTTGTATATATTTGTACAATTCTCTGCTCTTTCTCCCTTCTTTGAATATTTTCCCCAATTCTAATTTTAAAATGGACACCACTCTTGAAAAGTTGAAAAGGTATTTTCCCGCTCTGCCTCAGAATGCGATTACAAAAATTTACCGTGCTAGGTGTGCAAGATTGAGGTTGTTAATGAATCATGGAATTCCTGAAGATATTCGCTGGCTAATTGAAGCAAAGGTCCGATTATCAGGTGAGTCCTCCAATTCTTTCATTTCACACATGCCTGGAACAGGTAAAAGCACTTTTGCAAAGAAACGTCGTGCAAAACGACTGAAAGTCTGTCATCGATGTGCCAGATGGACTTGTAATGCGACATGTCGTTCTTTAGGAATGATATCTGTAAACCGTGAAGATAAAATACAATTCATTAAGGATGGCCTGAGTAAGGGGTCTTTAGATAATCTTTTATTGACCCTTGAGACGCATCCTAGTGGCGATGTGCATCGTGTAATTCATGATTTATGGTCACAATTCCATAAAGAACATGATCGACTTAGTCTTGGGAATCTGACTAAAAAAGACCCTGTTTGCCAGTTTTTAAGAAAACTGGATGGGAAGCCTATCCCCGACCCATAGAGGGCGTTTAAGCCGTTCTTGGACGTAAAACCAAGGGAAGATGTGAGCCACAATCACAACTACCTGTACATACATGCTTTTTCAAAATAAATAATTAATAAAGAGAGAGAGAGAGAGAGAGTTTGTGAGACTACATAGAGGGCGTTTAATAAACCTATAGGTTTGTTAAATGTTAATGGTTTTTATGATAAGTTGCTGTCTTTCCTTGATCAAGCTGTGGAACAGGAATTTCTAACATCTTCGGCACGACGAATCATAATCTCTGCTGCTACTGCTGAACAATTGATTGACCAACTACAATCTTTCATCCCTGTCATTGATCCCTGCATGAGTCGTCTAGATTGGTCAACTAAGGAAAGCCGTAAAAAGCTTAGATTAGATTTGAGCCTTCATCTGTGAAAACTTGTGTCTTTTGGTTTTATTAATAGCATATTATTTTGTTTTGTTACTTCTTATGTTTGTTTAAGTGTGTTTCAGGTTTGTCATTGTTCGCTGTTTCAGGTGATGTCTTTTATACTCTATCTTTCTACCTTCGAACATTGCGGACAATGTCTCGTTTTGGTTGGGGGGAGAGGGTAGTAGTTTTAAAAAAAAAATACTAACTTGCTAACAGTTTTTGCTATTATTAAAACCATTTGACAAAATTGTTATTAGGATGACAGAGTATGGAATCAATTTTATTGACTCTAGAGACGCATCTTAGTAAGTTTCATTACCAAGGTCTATCATAATATTTCTTGAAATATTCAGGTTTACAAACTCTCACATTGTTATCACTTGATTCTGCTCATATACTCATTTAACAAGTATTATTAAACCTTCATTTTCACACACACACTTTAACATATGATTGTGGGTTGCACATTGGATTATTACAGTAATTATGTTCTTTTGTTGAAGGTAACAACTAAGGGTAAAGGATAGTATATAATTTGCAAAAAAAAAGAAAAAAAAAAGAAAAAAAAAAAGAAAAAAAAAAGATAGTATTGATGATAATAAAACGTGGATAAGTTTGGTTTCGTAGCCTCCATAACCTAAGCAATTAAGCCCGAAGGGGTGTTTTAACACCTAATACCCTAAAGTCAACTGACTTGGGAGCTATTGGCCCAAAGCTTGTTACATGGGTTAAGGAGAAAAGCTTAAGGGAATCAAACATTGCACTATCTACGTATTAGTATCTGCAACCCGAGTTGTTAAGCTCGTAGGGGTGTCTCAACACCTAATGCCCTAAGACCAACTGGTCTGGGAGTCATTAGCCTAAAACTCGTTACATGGGTTAAAGATACATTGTGTTTTAAGTTGTATGTGTATATAAATAAAAAGAAAAAAAAATATAATCCCAACCCAAGGAAGTTCACCTTAAACATTTGAACATAATATTGTTTTCTTCCAACAAAAGCCCCATCATCTATGTTTTCATTGAGCACACAAAAAGAAGGTTTATTAATATCTTGTTTACGAAGTATGAAGCAGGAATATAAATTTAATGAGAGTTTGTTTATCTGGATAGATTAATGGAAGTTGAATGATGAATGCCTTGCTTTGTGGAACTTGCAAATTGTTTCTCTATTTTAACGCTTTAGATTACTAGGGACTAGTAATAAGCTGGTTGGGGGGTGTGATTAGTACTTAAAAGTGCATGTTTATCAAGGTTTTATATCATCATTTTGCACTTGAAGTATCAATAACTCCTTAACTAAAGCATGTTTTATAATAACAAGTTTGATATTATAAGATACCTTAATTTATGGTAAATGCTCATTTTAAATGCAGGACTATCATATAAATAAAAGGATTGATTGATGAGTTTAAGCATTGAAAGTTAAAGGACAAAGAGATGGCCAAACTTAGAAAAGAGATGTCGATGCAGTCCAAACCGGAACATTGCTCGGTAATTGGATCATATCTGGAGCTCTAGATTTCGGATTTAGGTCCACTTTATATGGATGGAAAGGTAAGACAAAAGCCTACAACTTTCATGAGGAGCCCAAGATTTGAAAAGGTCGTTTTGAAGTCCAAATTGAAGGAACAACGAAGAAGTCCGAAGCTGTCCTGCAGCCCAAACACTATTTAGTGTTCAACCCATATCTTGAGTTCTAGAAGTCCAAATGACCTCATCTTTTTTTTTGTTGGAAAGCTGAGACAATTTCCTAGAACATTCTTGAGGATTCTGGGCAAATTATGATGTTAGCAATGACGTCTTGATCAGACAAGAAGATAAGGATTGTTATCTAGTCAAGATGTGGCCACCCACTCATCAATTAGTCAACAAATCAATAGTTCCAAATTTTGGCCTATAAAAAGGAGGCACTTACCATGTATTGAGGCATCTTGGTGTTCAGATCAAGATCATGCTCTTGCTTTCTCTCTTTGTATTGCTTATGTCTTGCTTTCATTAATATCAAGTTTATGCACTTCATTTCCTTTCTTTTACTTAGTTAACTTCTTTCTCATTTATGTTCTTATCTTGTTTATTTTATGTTTCTTTCTTTCATTATGTTTAGCTAAGTTAATTATGTCAAGGTGAAAAGGGCACACTAATGGTGTAAGAATAAGTATAATATAAACTTAACATGGACCTTAATGATGGATACTAACATGTTTTATATTTGTTATCTTGTTCACTTTTAATACTTTGCTTGTTAAATGGTTAATCTAGATTTATGTTGTATAAACACTTGGTACAACAAATACTTGGTACTTTCATAGCCCATACTGTATGGTATAACCGACACCTGAGCTATGAAAGGGACTTGATTTGTTGTTAACATAAGTTATAATCATGAACGCCTGCCAACATTTACAAGTATTAGCTTTATTCGAATAAGATAACTAATGTAATCATGTTAACAATTTATGATCTGATTGGAACCTCCTTTATGTGTGGTTTCCAATTGAGTAATAAGAGTTTATATTATACTTGTTTGAAGTACCATTAGTGGATCCTCTAACCTTGACATTCGTTTTTATCATTGTTTAATCCTTACATTAATCTTCCAACTCAAAGTTCTCATTAATTTCTTCATCTTCTTCTATTGCTACTACTACTACTATTATTATTTTTATTATTGTTGTTGTTGTTATTTACATTCTGTAATATATCCCTTTGATCTTTTCATAAAGTCAGTATATAGGCTGGAAACCTGTGACCCGATCTTTAGATCATTCTCAGGTATAACAACGCCACGTACTGAGTATTATTGTTGTTGTTGTTGTTGTTGTTGTTGTCTTGTTATTTATAATTTATACAATTAACCTCTCTGTGGTTCGATCCCAGTCTTGCCGGGTTATTTATTACTTCGACACTCCTGCACTTGGGAAGAGACATCAAGCTTTTGGTCGTGTCATATACCTATAGGGTTACAGGGACCTTGAGGTTTTTAGCGTGGAATGACAAGATTTATGAATAGTCTCCTTCCTGTGATGGCTAAATAGATGTCTAGAATACTTGTTATATGCTTGAGCGTCTTGAAGGTGTGTATCTTTTTTGGAATGGTAGGATGACCTTTTAGGTTGAAAATCCCTCATGGTTTCATTATGCCCACATTTCTCTAAGTAATGTAATCATTTGTGGATATTGGGTGCAACCTACTATTATGAATATGGTAAGGAGGATGCAACAACTTGATGAAGTGGTGCCGAGACTTGTTAAGGTAAGGTTTCTTTTGCTTGCTGATTCACTAACAATGTTCGGGTAAGAAGTTGCACTTGGTTGATGAGTTGCTGAAGTATTGGTTAGGCAGAAGTGTCTATTGTGGCAAAAAGATCTATACCACATCCTATCCCAGAAATGTCTTGTTTGTTTGTAATTGGTGATGAGTAGAAATATAAAAAAACCAATAGAATAATTAATGGCTTTTTAAAACTTTCACATAGACAACGCTAACTAATGATGTCCTAAAATCCAATATAATCAGGAATCAGGTTATTTGATATTTGGTACTGATTAATCAATTGTTCATATCAATATTTCCTTCTCCTTAGTCTAGAAAGTATAAAATTGATGGTATATGTCCTGACACTTGCAAAACAATCCATATCGGTGAGATTTAGAGACTATTCGATGATAAAGTTAATAACTTTAAATGAGAATTGTAATATATAAAAGAAATAGCTTTAAATTCCATAAACACAAGTAAGTTTTTGTTCTTGTTTTTGTATGATTATTGTTTTAAAGATTAAGATATATATGTTTTGAGAGTAAAAACATATTACCATTTACATTGGTGATTCATGAGGTATTTACACTCCTTAAACCTTGATTTTCCATTTCTCAAGTTAATTTATTTGATTCCATATTCAATTCTTTTAATATCCCTCCTTTTTTTTTTATTGCATTCATGATAAAACATCAATAATTATACGAGTTAATATAAAATTGTTTTGGGATTTTAATTAATAACTTAAATTCCATTGCTATATAACATAAGGCGGATGGGATTATATAAGGTACCCATTTTGTGTTTCAGAAGAACGAATATGGAACAGTGAATTGCATTCTATCCTCTCTCTTTTTTTCCACCAAAAATCACAATGCCAGATCTTGTGATTAAAAAATATACAGCTTTTTTGAATTATTTGTACATTGAGGTGATGTGATACTTGTCACACTGGAATAATTTTACAAATGGAAAGAAGTACAATAATGGCAGCTATAAATCAGACTGTGCCAAGAGACTTCTAGGTATATACAGTTTTAACTATGCGAAGAGAAGGATATAGTGTTGTTCAGCTGGCATTTTTTGGAATTATTGCTTCCTTACATCTAGGATTACTATATATATATATATATATATATATATATATATATATGAAAGATAAGTAATTTTAAAATAATAATCAAGAATTAATAGACACGTATTACTTTTTTATATAATCCAATTATTATATTCGCAAAAAAAAATGTTCATGTAATAGTAAAGAAAACGTTTTAATACAAAATAAACAACTAATACAATTACAATTCCAAACTATACTAGAATGCTTAGACTTTTACATGTAGCCGTCCACAATATTCACATTCGTTTTTTTAAATTGTCATCAATTTTCTCTCTCTCAATTATATAGCCTTTCATGCTCAATTTAATGATGAATTTCTTAAGTTTAGAAAAACATAAAAAAAGACCATAATATAAAACAATGAGAAAACTCATGGCAATCTAAAATTAAAGGGAAAGGTTATTTTTCACTCTTAATTAAAACTTTTCCTTCATGGTAAGAAATTTTAATTTTACACCAAAAATTTATTTTTTTACATTTTATTTCCTGGGTTAGAGGAAAAAAAAAGAAAATTATCTAAAAAAAGAGAAGAAAAAGGCCATCAATTTCTCCACTTTTTAAAAACAAAACTCATCGTTCATGATGTTAATGAATCCCATTCGATAAGGAGATTTTGATTGTGCTTTTTTTGAACTTTCATCTTGCCAAGAAAAATATATTGAGGTTGTTAGAGAAAAATCTTTCTAAGTTTGATTTTGTATTTCTAAATGTTTTTGGGGTTTTTTTGGGTTGATAAATAAATTTTTATTTTTTTAGATTCAACCGATGTTTATTATATGCTTTTAGGTTAAAATAGGGGGAAAAAATAAGGTTTTAACACAAATGAAATCAAACCTGAATCTTTGATAACTAGAGTGGTGTCAAATTCTAAAAACATTATTTGAAAGATGACAATGTTTATTACTTATTAGTTTTTGAAAAAGGATAAAGGAGATGACAACTCATCTCGCCTTTAGAAAATAAAATAAAAAAGGCTCATGCATATGGACCTGAACTAGAAGGTCCATACGCCTGATTTTTGTTTCAAAGGCCCAAGTGTGCTAGCATACACAGGCTAGATTCGCGTGTTTTAGGCTTTTTTTTTTAGTTATTTTTTTTATCTTTTTTATCTTATAGCTTTATCTTTCAATATTGAATTTCTTTATTTTTTTTTAATTTTATCCTTCAATAATTGGTTGATTAATTATAAATTGATCTTCGTGATATATATTTTTTATAAGGTTATTATAGTTTGAAATAAACATTCCAGCGTTTGGTTGATGCTTAACTTTTGAGCGTCTTCTTTTTTATATATATCCAATATTGAAGTAAAAAAATAATTTTTAGAAAATTATTAAATTCAATAGAGTTGATGACGTAGGTTGCAGATTTGGCGGGTTAAGCCGCAAAACTTGGATCGGTCCAAATATATCTTCGTCTTAATTTTTTTTTTTAAAATCCATTTTAAAATATTATTTAAAGTCAAATTATTTTTTTTATAATAAAAAATATTTTGATCCAATTCATTAGCATAGCTAGTATAAAGTGCATTATAGCGCATGAAGTAACCTACTACTATGTTGTAGTCTTAGGTTATTTGATTATCAGCAATTATGAATTAACTTAATATTTTCTTATTCTTATAAAAAAATAATTAAATATTTTTTATTTGAATTTTATGATAACTTATCATACAACATAGTATAGATAGTAAAACAAAATACTTCTGTCAACATAATCTCTATAAGATCCAGATGCTTTTATAACCAATATAATGTTCTCTAGTGCCAAAATTTAGCTGAAAAAGCCATGTTGATTTGGTCCTTTTCTTACTCAAAATTTATATTTATACGTTGCTCTCGTGACATTAAATAATAATATAATATCATTTCATTTTAAATTAATAAGACGTGCAACTTGCTCTTATAATTCCACCTTTTTGTGATAAGAAGATTTTATGATCCCATTAAAATTTCAAATAACACATGTAAGCCATTTTTTTAAAATTGAAATCAAGGCTTGAAGCCCAAAAAAAAACTTAAATCAAACACAGAAACGTGGACTCGAGGAGGTTCAAAATACAAAAAGAATATAACTCCGGTAGAGGGTCGCTAAGGATCCAATCATTTCTCTCAAAAGGGTTTATAGAGAACCCAAAATGAGCTAAGCAGTCTGCTGCACCTGAACATCCCAAGTTCTCTTCAGCAATTCCTTTGCCTTAGTGATCAAAGTAAAATTCACGTCTATTGTAACAGTATACTGGACGCAAGGTTATTGATGAGCCGTGAGATTAATTCTGTGTTGAATAAAGCCAGCCTGGCTTCCCAGACCGTACAGGCTAGGGCAATTAACAGGGTGATTATTTTTTATTTGGTTTAGTTTAATTTATTTTTTTAAAATAAAATTTAGTTTAAACTGATTTGGTTTAATTTTTTTTTGTTTGACTTGATTTTTTTTGTTTGGATTCAGTTTAGTTTTTTTGGTTTTAAACTTATAAAACTGGAACTGAATCGGTCGGTTTTTTTTTTAAATTTTAATTAGTTTAATCGGTTTTTTTTCATGATTTGATTTTTTAAAATACAAAAATTAAAAAAAAAAAGATAATATAAAATTAAAATATTTTTTAAAATACAAAAAATAAACAAACTCTAAAATAGAGGAGACTATACCCAAAAAAAAAAAACGACTACGATACTTTTTTTGCATATGGTGGACAAATTAACAATCAGGAAACTCAGGGCATAAAATAAATAGGACTTTTTAAATTTTGCAATCAAGAGCATCTTCCGTAAAGTCTTAAGAATGCATTTCTTGTATATATCTATAGTGTATTACAAAAAAATATCTTCTAAATACTAATTAGACAATTTTGATCCATTACATGAACTTAATTCGTTTTCAATTCCTTTTCTTATAGATTAATCTATCTACGCGAGAAGAACCTTCGCAAGCGAGCATACAGGACTAAAGCTAGAAAGGTGCCAAACAGACAAACTGAACCCCAGATGATAAAAGTGTTCCTGTAGCATTGCGTCCCCATGCACTTGCCATCTCCATCACCTTCCCTGTGATAAATAAGTGCAGCGGAGTAGCCAAAAACGAAGGACCCTATCGGGATATTGGCAACCACAACATTATGGTTGACACTGAAATTCCTAGGGCCGAAAAGCTCAGTTGTTGTTGAGACGGAAATGGAAGTGATCGCTCCGGTACAAACACCTATGATAGCGGTGCTGATGTAGAGGGAGATGCTTGTTGTGTTGAGAAGTAAGAAGAAAGCTCCTGCCATTGGAGCCATTAATGCTGCTATACAAGCTGCAGGTCTTGATATCAAATTATACCTAGTCCTGAACAAAAATTGAAATGAAGCCTTTAATCACCGGAAAACACATGGAGATTCTTGGTTTGCATGCACCAAGGGGAGGCGTATAGCACTGAATTAATAAATCTATGCTCTTTATGATTCTAGAAAAGAACAGGATGAAAATCTTTTCCCTTCGCCCAGATTTTGTAATATCAAACAAGACCTTAGAACAGAGAAATTATAGGTTGGATTACGTACCTTGACAAAAAGGAGTCCAATAAAGATGGCATGAGACGGCCGAAGAACCCAAACGAGGAAGATAAAGAAACTAGTGAAGACGTCCCTGAGAACCCACAAGACTCAGCTATTTGTCCCAAGTTGTTCGAATAAACTAGACCAAGTGTTGCACCAGAGAAATACACAAAGAAATACAACCAAAAATCAACTCTTTTTAACATCGACATCACCCCAATCTCCTCTTTCACACCCACCTCATTTTCCCTTCTATGATCATCGCCCTCTTCGATCCCACTCTCTATTCTCTCAACACGATCATCACCAACGTTCTTCTCCATATAAACCTTCTTGATCTCTCCATTTAACAACACTTCTCTGATTTTCTCTGCAATTGGAATTGCAAGTGGGGCTAACAGGAACACTGAGATACCAATTACATTGCCTAATGGAGGTAGCCTACTTGGTAAGGATCCCAAACTGCTGATAACAGCATAGATTCCTGTGGCTATAGCTATCGAAAACATGACTATGAACCCAGCTTTCATGTTCTTGCTTGTTCCAGCTTTAACATCCCTAACAAACGGTGCAGCCATCACACAAACTACTAAAGGTAATATGGAGTTGAGAAGGAGATAGGTTCCTGCTCTTTTATCGGGAGAAAAGAGCAAGGCATCAACAAGTACTGTGTAGAGTTTGGCACTTATTCCTTGATAGCTAGTGGTTAATCCTACAGAAACTTGGTGATCAGAAGGGAAGTTTTGGATGATAACAACATAACAAACGGTGTTGATCCAACAAATACTATTTCCTGCCAAAACAGTGAGCAGGAAAATATGGGCATAAGAAAGAGAAGAAATTTGGTGTGTTATGAAGAGATATTGCAAACCATAACCAAACCAAGAGTCGAACCAATCAAGAGAACTAGCCATAGTGGAAGGTATAGAGCAGCCATGCCAGACAAGAAACCAAATAGTTTCCCAGCATCCGAGGCAAACGAAAGGTTGTTTAGCTGAGCTTGAGACATAGAGAGGAGTTCTTTGAGCTGTGGGGAGTAAGCTGGAAAGGTTGTGTTTGTTCCATTGACAGACTGAAGCCATATGATAACCACTAGGGTTAGCCATTGAAGGGCGTTTGAAGACATCGCTATAGGTTTAAGGTTAATTAGAAATGGTTCGAAATTGGTCATTAATTTATAGGAGTGTGAATCTTGTAAATACATCTACGTACGCTGTATAACTGTACAGACACCGCCTGAAATGTGTTCATTAACGACCACTTGCCAAGGTAAACTTGCTGTATATATTATATCCATTCAACCTCGACAAGATCTTGTTCGAACTTTACCAGGTTTCTATGTTTGACATTGCACATTGTCATAAAAGACATGTTGAAAAAAAATGTTCATTTCTAGAAATTTCTTAAAAAAATATTATAAATAAAAATTAGTGCACTTTCTAGAATTTATTTTTAAAATATTATAAATAACTAGCCACTATCATAGTTAGACATGACAGCTAATCTATGCAACAAATTAGGAAGGTAGGGTTTAGTCCACTATCCAACTTGTAATCTACTCCAAGGATATATTAAAATTAATTTGAAAGACTCCATATAGTATTAGAACAATTCTAGGTTGGCAGCATACATCTCACACAACATAGCATGGTGCATCCAATGTCAAGATTGAAAGTTGAAAGATTTCATACGTACGGCATGTGAATCAACTAAAGATTAAAAAAAAAGAAGTTTGAGTGTATAATTTGTATTGTGGTAGTGGTTGTTTTTTAAGAAAAAAATTATTTTTTTAATATTAAAATGATCTAAAAACACAAAAAAATTATTTTTTTTATAAAAAACGCTTTCCAGCCACAAAAATAAATAAAGCCTAAATATACTCCAAACCTAAAATGGTAACATAGATAAAACACACCATTTTCTATTTTTATCATGCAAAACAAACCGTTAATTAACCCTATTTTAGCATGTGTGTATTTAATAATGCAGTGCATGATGTTCTTACAAAAAAAAAATTTAATTGAAAAAACATCAGAATGGTATTTTTATTATTATTATTATTTAATATTAATGCATCAAAATTATTAAAAATATCTTAAAATAATTATTTTAATTATTTTTTAAGTGAAAAATGATTTGAAAAACAATTTTTTAAAAAATTAACCACGTTAGCTTCCGTATCGAATTCAAACATTAAGCAGAAGAACAAATCAAAAACTAGATTACAACAAAAAGAAAAAAAAGAAAAAAGAAGTAAACACCTCACAGAAACATGCAACTAAACTTTTTGACCAAAAAAAACGAAGCAAGAATAAAAGCCGCAAGGTGGTATTTGGTCTCGAAGGTTGCTTGTTGAATTGCTTAGCTCTACATATTTGAGAGGGTGGCACTCTAGCTCTCTTGACCTCTTCTTATAGTAATAATTAGGTCCTTATCAAGGATAGTGGCGCAAGACAAGTCAGCTCATCTTCCGAATCGCTAGCCACTTACCACTAATCTCTAACTGCATTAACTATTATTAATTATACAAGGCTTTAAGACCCATCTTTGATTTTAGTTTTGGAATTAATGAGAAAAGCCTAGCTCCCATTTGTTTTACCGAAGAGAAGAAAGGGATTGAAATGGGAGAGAAGAAGAAAAGGAAGGATGAAAGATGAACTTGTAGTTTTATCACTATTTGTTTTTTGGATAATCATCGAGAGTATATTAAAAATATCATAAAACCAATAGCCAAAGTAAAATACATGATAAAAAAAAAAATACATCGTGAGAAAAAAAAAATTGACCTACTACAACTGAAACAAAAAGACTACCTAAGATTTCTTATTACACCATAACTTGATGTTATTAGAAGATTTTAAAAGGTCATTTTCTTTATAAGTAAAGTTTGAATCTAGAATATGCAATTAAATAGCAACCCGATGAAGGATGGTGAAGAAACAATCAAACAAGTTTTTTTTTTTCTGATGTAGTTCTATCACTATTGCTTTGCAAGAGAAATAAATAAGTTTGTCCACATGATAATGAAGTTAGATGGAGTCAAATTTTGCAAATTTTTTTCATTTATAAATTTATGAATGTTCCACTTTTACCACTACAGGTGGATCAAAATAAAATTGGCTATAATAAAAAAAATATTTAAGTTGAGATCTATTTGATATTGTTATTAAATTCAGCTGAGTGAGTTAACTTTGAAATATTTTTATTCGACTCTTTACTTAGCCCGGATTTAAAATTAAATAATAAAAAAACTGGTTTGATGTGACCTAGTTAACTTAGTCAGTCTAGAGACAACGAGGTTGATTGGTAAAAAAAACCTAGGAAAGAAGTTTAGGAGAAAAAAAAAAGATAAAATTAATAGGACAAAATCCTCCTGACTCAACTTCTTGCATAACCCGCACTTAATTTGATAACTATTAAGCATTATTAAGATTGAATAAAATATTAAAGAACCATTTTAATTTAAAATTTTTGTCTATCTAATGAAACCTCATTATAAAATTTTATAACATTTAATTTCTAAAACATAATACATGATAATATTATTTAGTTTGTCGGTTATATCAAGAAGCTTTTTTTTATTTCAAGTAGCTAGTATAGCTCACGTGTGTACTTACATATATTAGGTGAAATACATTCACAAGATAATTCATAAATTCCTCATTGAGAGATATATAGAATTTTCTTGGTTGCTTCAAAACGTTGGTGCAAACATGTCAATTGAGAAAAACAAAATCCGAGAGAAAAATTCACTCAAGTTCTTCACATTGTCCCACTTTGGAACTCCATATAAATATACAAAACACTTAAAGAAAAATTAAAAAAAAAACATAAGTGGTAAGAACCTAAAACAAATATGTATTTGATAATGCAGTGCATGATGTTCCTACAACAATGTTTTTTAATTAAAAAAAATATATTTTTTTAATTATTATTTAATATTAACACATTAAAATTATTAAAAAAAACATCTTAAAATGATCAATTTAATTATTTTTAAGTGAACAATTTGAAAGAAAAAAATTAACCACGTTAGCTTCCGTATCGAAATCACACATTAAGCAGAAGAACAAATCAAAACGCACATCATTGATATTTCTTTAACTATATAAGGTTGTCCCCCCCGTGTGAAAGTCAATACCACATATTAAAACAAACTATTCTTTTCTGCCTAAATCTATCATGTTTCCCACATTAAATTTTGTCCAATTTGATATGACAATTATACATGCACACGTACACACGGGAAACTCCATCAAATGCTAATATTGTGCACATCACTTTTCCTCCTATTGTTAAACCTACATTTAGTTCCTAATTATTGCCAAAAACTAGATTACAACACCAAAAAAGAAAAGAAAAAAGAAGTAAACATCTCATAGAAACATGCAACTAAACTTTTTGACCAAAAAAATCGAAGCAAGAATAAAAGCCGCAAGGTGGTATAATTTGGTCTCGTGCTTTGTCTCCAAGGTTGCTTGTTGAATTGCCTAGCTCTGCATATTTGAGAGGGTGGCACTCTAGCTCTCTTGACCTTTCTTATAGTAATAGTTAGGTCCTTATCTTGATAGTGGCGCAAGACAAGTCATCTCATCTTCCGAATCGCTAGCCACTTACCACTCATCTCTAACTGCATTAACTATTATTAATTATACAAGGCTTTAAGACCCATCTTTGATTTTAGTCTTGGAATTAATGAGAAAAGCCTAGCTCCCATTTGTTTTACCAAAGAGAAGAAAGGGATTGAAATGGGAGAGACGAAGATACTTTTAAATCAAGTTGAGTGAGTTAACTTTGGAACATTAATTAGTATTTGATTTTTTATTTAGTTTGAATTAAAAATTAATTTAATATGATCTAATCAATTTAATTGGTTTAGAGACTACTAACCTGATCGATCGGTAAAAAAAATCTGAGAATAAAATTTAAAGAAAAAATATTTAATGGGATAAAATTTTCTTGTTTTAACTTCTTATCTAACTTGAGTTTAATTTTATAAATATTAATAATTATGAAGATTGAATAATATATTAAAGAATTATTTTAATTTAAAATTTTGATCTATCTAGTGAAACCTCATTGCATAGTTCTATAACATAACATTTTCTAAAACATAATACATGATAATATTATTTAGTTTGAAGGTTATATCGAGAAGCTCTTTTTTATTACAAGTAGACACCAATGTCACAAGTCATGTTTGATAATAATACATAGAAGACATGGCTTGCGTGTATATAGACACCAATGTCGAATATGAATCTGGAGTCGGAGCAACGTAGCCAGCATCATCCGCACATGTCATAAGGATTTTGGGTTGTGGGCTTTGTTAGCCCAATTCTAGAGACCTGCTTAATAGGCCCAGAAATCAGCATTTAGAAGCCTAGAACACTGATCAATATTAATTGTTAATTTAAAATTAAGTTTTTTTTAATATTTTTAAATTATTCTGTTTTGTTAATATAAAAAATAAAATTTTAAAAATAAAAAAAATATTATTTTAATATATTTTTAAAGTAGTTACTACAGTACCAATACCAAACGAGTGATAAGTAAAACCGCTGCAACCCCCACTTTCCCTCCTTTTACACACCACCAAAACCCTAAATTCCATGGCGACAATCGGCGAAACCTCTATGAATCCTCCTCAGTCGAAGCCCGTCGTTGTTAGGGTTAAACGCAAGGCTCACCAGTCTCGCCTCGACGCCTTCTGTATGTCACTAACAACTCTCTCTCTCTCTCTCTCTCTCTCTCACACACACACACACACACACTATCACTCGGTGTCTGACTGATTTTGTGCGTATATGTGGCATATAGGGCTTGAAATCAATGAGAAACCAACGAAGAAGGCGATGTTGGACTTCGAGAAGTTGTCAATTAGTAATAACTCTGTTGATGTTCAAGGTAACATTTTTTCCTTTTTCCTTTTTGTTATCATCAATTGGATTTGGAGAAGTTCTAAATTTAATAATTTTTCTTAGAGATAAAGACTTCAGTTATTTATTCCAGGAGGTACAGCTTAGACAAGATTTTTTTTTTCAGGAATTTTTTAGGACTGTATCTATTTCAGGTCAGGCTTGTGTAGAACCGTCATATTCTAGGAAGTTAGTATTGAATTTTCTATAAACGGAACAGTGATAAGTGGTGATAACACCAAACCAGTTGCTAGAGTGTCATTTGCTAGAGTGGAACGGTAGAATAGCACATGCATACATAATCTAGGCAAAAGGGAATGCATTAAATATAGATTTTATTCTTGTTAGATAATTAATTAGTTAAAGTAAAGGCCTTGGCTTGAAGGTTTGAGACCTAAAGATGAGGCCCTTGAATTTGAAAAGATGGAAAGACGACATTGAGAGAAAGCCTAATACTGTTGCAGCTGTTACATCTGATACATGGAAAAAAATCTCTAATTTTTATTAATGAAATCAGGAGATAGAGGGATTAAGAGTTAATGAATTTAACACTTGTTTGCATAACTTTAGGTTATAGGATTTAGCTGGATAGGATAACTAACTGAATTTGAGAGCCTTGAGACTGAGATTTGATCAAGGAGAAAAATATTTTTTTATCACTTTTATGGAAGTAGAATCGGGGAGAGTGAAGAAACTTAAAAATGGTACTGTTTTCTTTGTAGTGGGGGTGGAGGGGAAAAGAGGCTGTGATTTGAAGGGATGGGAAAAATAGCACTTTTTTTTTCTTATGTGGCTGAGGTACAAATGACTAGAACTTGGATTTTTTTTTTTCTTTTATTTTTGTGAAAGAATAAAACTCAAGATCTTACCTCTTCAATTTGCAAGGACTATACAAATGAGTTAACAATTTAAAGGCACTGTTGGAAATTAATTAAAAAAAATAAACATAGTTATCAATAACTTCCTAAGTGCCACTTTTCTCCTAGCAGTGTAGACTGTAAAATGGTTGCCATCACAAGTGCGAGAGGGTTAGAAATAGACAAAAACAAAGGCCCTCTCCTTCTCTTAACTTTCATGTTAATCAGGAAATATGATAAAAAAAAAAAAAACACCCTGTATGAAAAAAATTCAATGGGCAACCCAAATTCTGTACTTTGCATCCAAAGAGGTGATAGTACTGTTGGTTCTTTGAGCTAAGAATCATGTAATATCTATGTTAAAGTACTTTTAGTACAATACAGTTTTATTGGGCATTTTTTTCGCAAAAGCACTACAATAGTATTTATCCAAATACTATCTGGCTGCTTTAAGTATCAGCAAAAATAGCACAGTGAACTAATTATCAAACACTGTTCTGCACAAGATTTTGAGTTGCAAATTTATGAAACTAAGTTATTTAAATTAACAGATAGTTTGTTCTCTTTTTCTTTTTTGTTAAATAATCATTTTTTATTTATTTACTACCATCCATTGGTGTGATTTTGACCATTGGTTTTTGGTTTATATATCTTTTTATGGTGATTTTTATAGTGGAGGAATTGAAGGCTAAGAAGGTTTTGGTGAAGCATGTTGAGACAGTTACTAGCATGGACACTACAATGGAGATAGTACAATCATTTGCGGTTAGTATAGAACTATGAGTGTGTTAGAATATGCTTGTTTTTGTTTTTTTTTTTTAACCTGCCCTTAGTACTTGGTTGTTCATTTCTGTTGCAAATGTCTAGTTTTTGTTGTACTGCTCTTTTTAATAAATGTGTTGGTGTTCCTTTGCAGTCTAATTCTGCTCATGTAGTTGAAGAACAAAAACGAACCATTAAAAAGTACAGTGTAAGTTCTCTTTCTACCAGTTAAAGTTTGTCTCTTAGTCTGGTTTTCAGACATTTACGTTATCTAACACTTTGTGCATTTCCAATTTAATTTTGGCAGAAACAAGAGCAGGTTTTGTCAAGATCCAGACGAAATCAAGAGGTATACTTCAACTTGTGTAAAATTCGTTCTTGATTTGTACACAGTTGGATATGTTTTCTGAGGATAACGCTTCAATCTTCTATTGATGCATTTATGTGCATTACAACTTCAGTTATCAGTTTTGGTTTTCCATCCAACTGCTGTCTCATTTTTGTTTTTAACAATGATCACTGTTCAGCTGCAAATTGCAATACATATGCTTCACTCTGAACATATGCAAATTGATGAATTGTATCCTTTAATTTCTTCTAGAGTACTAATGCTTCTAGTAAATGAGATCTGTGTACATCAAGTTCATGAAATAGTAATAGAGAAATATATGTGATGACAGACTAGGAAATGCATGTCACTCCTCTGCTGTAATCTCAGCTTTTCTCGCGATCAACACAACCTGAGACTTCTATGAGAAGATTTTTTAACTGAGATTTAATGTCATTTCAATTGTGGGTCTTATTAGACCTGAACATCAGCCAAAGAAGTTACTATTTTACCCGAGTCTGGATTTTTCCCAAAAATTTGGCTGGATTGTGCATGTCTGCCTCTTGATACCTGAAAAATGTGCAGTATACCACTTTTTTACTATATTTGCAAACTACTTTTCTGTTTCTCTGACATACATGGTCATTTAACATCCCCCAACACCACTTTCTGGTAGGTATTGGCATCGGATGCTCGTTTTGAGCAAATTTGGAGAAGCCGAAAGGGAGACAAAGGGGCATCAGAAGATAAAGCACTGCATGATATGTGTAGTTTTTATGATGTTGTTCGTGTTGAGGAAAGTTTCAATGAGGTGCAAGAGCTTGAGTAAGTTATGTCACCATGGAATTCATCAGTCTTTTAAATGTCCAAACCTCAGTTGCAAGTAATTCAATTTCAATGTTCGTAATACAGAGTTGCATCTTTGGAGGATCAGAAGATTCTATCCAGCTATCTTCCTCTACTAAGAGAGTTTCTTCCAAGTGCTGTTGCAGAAGTCGAATCTGATATCCATGCTTACTTGTCCAATCAAGGTTCTGCTTTCGATGCAATCCCATTAGGTCTTTTGCTGATTCATTTCCTTATCTCTTGAGTTTTAAACCCATCTCTAAAATTAGGATTGGTTATGATTGTTCATGTTCTTCAGCATTGTTTGATGTGGTCTTGTTCTTATGAATAAGATGTAGATGATTATGTGTATGACTATTACACTGTGAAGGATGACATGGACATAAATGATACAGAGACTGCTAGCCCGTTTCCTCTGTAAGTGTTGCATATTTTGTATTTGATATAGAGACTAGTAGCCTGTTTTCTCGTGTAAACCTGTATATTTTTGGTTCAGGGTAAAAGTTGAGGAAGAGGATTTCTATGATGGCCCAGATGATGAGTCAGAATATGACACTGATGATTCAAATGGTATTGTTTCTACTACTGTCATTTTCTTAAGTTCAAAATGGTCTTCTTTCTTCTTTTTTTTACTTCCTTTCCCTTTCCTATTTGTGGTTCTCAGCTGAAGATCATCCACGAAACGATTATCCTGATGAACCATCTTTAGATGATCATGAATCAGAAAGTGAAGCATCTCTTGATGAATCTGAAAGAGAGGAGGAAGAGGAAGAGGAGGAGGAGGAGGACGAAAGTGATGCTCCCAGCATTAAGCATTCAGAATCTGATGATGCTGACAATTTTGATGATCACGGAAGTTACTTTGATTATCCAGAATGTGAATATGGCAGTGATGATGAAGATTGAAGGTGATTTGTTTAGTGAAACAAAATTTTGAGATCCCCGCCATTTTCTCTTTGATTTTGTGCTTGCAGTGGAAAGAAAATGCATATATGCTCAACGCAAACTGGTGAAGGTAAACTGTAGAGGGACATGCTCTTAGAATGTAGGACACTGTGGCCACAGAACTTTGGAGATATACCAAATTTCTTTGTTCTGATTAGTGAGAGAAGAATGCTCTACTAGTTTTCCTAGGTAGCCTTGAGCACCTTCTGATGCTCATATTTTGATCCTTGGTTGGAGAACCTTGACTTGGGGTTTTAATGCTTACAGATTCCCTAAAGTTTATTGCTAAGGTTGTTTACCCTCTACTTGTGCTTCGCTAAGGTAATCTATTTCTTTTCTGAATCCCTTGCTTACAGCATTCAAAATATATGCGATTGCGTACTGAATTAGCCATAAAGCATTCTTGCTTGTGTGAATGACGTTTCGATGGACAGAATCGTGTCCTCCGCAGATCATAGCATTGCCTGTCTAAGAATGATTAACGAATTTTCTTCTGATGTCGATGCTTAGCGTGATCACGACTGCATCCTTCGCATTGCCATCAACTTCATGAATTCTTTGAATGGTTACGAGCAATGCTTTGCCAAATATATTTCTATGAAGCACTAATAATTATTTAATTAATATGTTTCTATGAATTGGAAAGTCATACACATACGCTTTTATTTTACGCTTTCCATCATATATATAAAGCTATCTAGCTTATGAATTTGAGAGATGTGGTTTGATAGAACAAGGAAGAGAATTTGAGAGCAGGGGAAGAAATTATCATCAGCTACAAAATTTGTTATGTACTCTTTATATATGCTAACAAAAACTAAAACCCAAGTGTAGCTCCATGCTTAGAAACATTGTTCACTAGATCAGTAGTTTAACTACTGGCTTCCAAGGATAATGAGAAATTTTTTCATGTTTTTTTTTTTTATTTTTAAATTGATTGGGGATAAATATGTATTTTTTTCATCTTGATTGCACAATAAAACGATTAGAATACTCTTAAAAAAAAAATTGACATCAACAAGGTTTTTTGTATTTTCACAAAGACTTTTTTGTTATTATTAGTAATGCTCATGGGCACTTTGGTATTTCAAAAATGAAAAAAATAATAAACAATTCAAATGAACAATGAAACTATAAAAATACCCGTGAAAAAAAAAAATTAAGCCTAAGATCAAGGGGTATTTTGAGTTTTTCACAATAGTTTTTTTTGTAATTAGAGAGTTAGCTCATGTACAATTCCATATTTAGCTAAAAATAAAACCAAAAAGCTGAGCGTGCATGCAGCGCTTCCTGATGTCTAAAAATGTTATTTCATTGTATCATTGAAGGCATTGTTGACTTGTCGTCTTCTTTTGTTGTTAGTGTGATGCTTGTCTCAATCATGGTTATTAAACCCGGCCCGGGGTTGACCTGTTCAAAGGGTCGGGTCCTTGAATTTCATGGGTCAACTTGGATTAAATTCGGATCAACCCGGAAAAATTAAAAAAAATTAAAGTTTTAATATTTTATATGAAAACAATTAAGAAAAAAAACATGTAAATATAGGCTATACATATTGTAAATAATGAAGTTTAAAAGAATATTTTAAAAAGTTTTTTTATCCCACATTAAAAAGATATTATGATATTATGTTAAGCTTTTAAGTTGAAGTATTTAAATCAAAATTTTTTTTTATCCCACATTGAAAAAACATTACATTTTTTTTTGAGAATATAGAGTATATTTATTAATGGATTTCAAATTCCACGTTGAAAAAAGATAGTTTTTTTTCTTAGAAACATAGAGTATATATACTAATGGGTTTCAAATCTCACATTGAAAAAAAAAAAAGCTTTTTTCTTGGGAACATAGAGTATATATATACTAATGGGTTTCAAATTCCACATTAAAAAGATATTATGTTATCCTTTTAAGTTGAAGTATTTAAACCAAAATGTTTTTTATCCCACATTGAAAAAATATAACTTTTTTCTTGGAAACATAGAATATATATACTGATGGGTTTCAAATTCCATATTTTAAAAAAAAAAAAAACCGAGTCTCGCCTGGGTCACGGGTTGACCCGCCGGGTCAACCGGGTTTGATCGGGTCGTTGTACCGGCCGGTCTTTTGACAAACCCAGACTGGTCCAGCCCCCCGGTCAACCCGCGGGGCCGGTCCAGGTTTAATAACTATGGTCTCAATTAGTGATCGAGTTTGACGTTGATGAGCCTTTTTCCCGCTTCTCTCTCTTCTCTTTTTTTTTTAAAAAAATTACAATTTGATCTTGTTGGTGGTAGACATTTTAATTTTAGTTTTTATTTTTTTATTTTTAAATTTTAATACTGATTCTTTTTATTTCTAAACTTCATTCATTGCACGCTTCTTATGTTGTCAATTTCTGTGTATGAAAAATCAGGCTTTGCTAACTTTTATTGAACAAGACATGAGAAAAAAATCAAGGCAAAGATTACATTTCAATCCACTATTTTGGCGCACTCACTCCATTGACCGTTGTATTATGAATCTTAATGCAAAAGATATAGTACCGACAATACAACAAATAAGTGAGCCTAGAACCATATTTAATCGCGATACTTCAACATGGTGTACATTTAGTATGGTTTCTCCATGTTTGGGAGCGAAGTTTTCGAGTCTATAAATCATTACTTCCAGTCTCGTAATAGTGTACAAAAACCTAAATTGCCGTATCGATTTCATGTATGAACACACATGCGTGCACATGGGGACACAGTTTATTTTGTATCGTGCACAAGAGCATATGTATGGATACTTGTTGCCACTTCAGCCTAGTGCATCGATCAATCATGCACCCACTACTTCGCTATAATCACACCATCTGCTGCATGCTAAGGGCACTGCTGCATGCGAGAGATCTAGAGTGCTTTTTTCTGCTTGCAGGTATCAAAATATCCATCCAAAGGGATGATGGTCCCCCTGGTTTCTCTTCCTGTGATGCAGAAGCTTTCATTCTCAAGCTCAGAGGGTAATGAAGGTCATGCTTGCATCATGCTTCGTCAATCAGCTCCTAAACAAAGCTAGAATTAGGTTAGGTATGCAGAGTAGTAGCTGTGCAGAATAAATAATGTAGAAGATGAGATCGATCGGGAAGAGCTGATGAAGAAATGGGATGCCGTGTTTTGAAGAATCAAATCTTTCTCTGATGATGCATATAATGAATGACGCTACTCGTGTTGAAGAGGTAAGATGTCTCTATAGAGTATCTAGTAGTGATTTAGTGCAAGGATTCAACACCTACATGATATTGTAGGTGGGCAGGATTGTTTCTATAGTCATCTATCTCCACTACACACATTATCTTCTATGCCTTTATTGCTGTCAGCCATTAAAAAAGCAAGGAAATATGCTTACTTTCAGATTTTTTTTTCGTTCTAAGAATATTTTTTATTGAAAATTAAAGAAACTTGGTCATCAGTTCTTGAAAAAAAAAATAAGGGTCTTCGTTGACATAATTAAAAAAAATGATTAAAAATTAGTTTTCCCCTAGTTTAGTTTAAAAAATTAATTAGTCCTGCTAACTATGAAAAATTATTCAATGCTCCCTTGACTGTCAATTGATTATAAAGGAATATGATAGTTTTACGATTAATACCTAAACTATATATCCTTTTTGTATAATTAATCTTAAAATCATGCTGTCTTTATTTAAAAAATAAACAAAGCATCAGTGCTATTATTATCAATCCAAGAACAAATCCAAATCCAAAAGCTTGTAAATTCTTTAGACAAAAACCCCCCAAGAAACCCCAATCAAGTGTTCTTGTTTGTTGTTGTAAATCTTCCTTTTCCACTCTTATCTCTCTCTTCAGACCAAGGTAGAATCTCCAATCTTCAACGTACCACCTAGATTTGATATATAAAATTTAAATTAGACTAAGTTTTAAGTTGATGTATCACCAAGTTTTCTTATTCAATTGAGCTGAGTTTAATTAATAAAATTAATTTTGAAGTTTTGTATCTAAAAAATTATAAAGGATTTTGAAAATGCTATTTTTGATATTGAAGAATTAAAAACACATTTCTAAAAAAATAATTCTCACTTTCAGATTATAAATGTCTTTTCCTTAATTTTCTATTAAAAAAAAAAAACTAAAAAATATTCCACAAGAAACCACAACCAAAAAAAAAAAAAAAAACGCGTTACCTCCATGATGGACTACGAGCTTACAGTTCAAGTATTACAAAGCAATGAGTTTGCTAAGATTTCTAAGCCAGGTCCTAAATTCAAACCCTATCAACAGCATTCTTTGAAATTCTTGTGGGATGGGGACCTGGAAATGATAATACCATTGATATTATTATAATTAAAATGGATAAGGCTAGTGATTACTTAGGGTTCAAGGCTATATAAATGATGATGATGGCATAGCTTAAGTTCATTCACACTTCAAGACTCCAAAATGGAAACCCACCAACTTGCACCTCTTTTGCTTGATAGAAAAGATGTTGTGCTTGTTAAACCAGCAAAACCAACTCCTTCAAAGACCCTTTCTTTCTCTACTATCGACAACGATCCCAACCTTGAATTTGTGTGTCATAGTGTTTATGTTTACAAAGCAAATTCTGTTTCTTCTGATAATGGCAGTCCTGCTGGCCATGATCTTGCATCAAACCTTAATGGCCAAGCAGACCCTGCTCGTGTAATCAAAGATGCAATATCTAAAGTTTTGGTTCATTACTATCCTCTAGCTGGAAAGCTGAAGAGGGATAGTAGTGATGGAAAACTTTATATCAACTGCAATGGTGAAGGTGTGCCATTCTTAGAGGCAACAGCAAATTGCAAGCTTGCTTCTCTTAAATACCTAGATGGGATTGATGTTGAAACTGCCGAAGAATTTGTCTTTGATTTTCCATCAAAGAGTGACTTTGGTTACCACCCTCTAATGTTTCAGGTGACCAAATTTCCATGCGGAGGTTTCACAATAGGAATGGGCTTATCACACTCAGTTTGTGATGGTTTTGGTGCATCACAATTGTTTAGAGCCTTGGCTGAACTTGCTAGTGGTAAAAGTGAGCCCTTAGTGAAACCTGTGTGGGAGAGGGAGAGACTGGTAGCGAAGTCTACTCAGGGACCTCTCCAATCTCCTGTGGACAAGAATTCTCTGGCATCCTCACCGTATTTGATAACAAATGACATTATGCATGGATGCTTTTTTGTGAAAGATGAGACTATAAAAAGACTCAAAATGAGTCTCATGAAGGAGTGTGGAGATCATGAAGAGATGAAAGGAAGTTTCACTACTATCGAAGTTCTTGGTGCTTATATCTGGAGATCAAGATTTAGAGCCTTCAAATTAAACCCTGATGGAAACACCTTGTTCTGTCTAGCTATGGGGATAAGGCACCTCTTGAATCCACCATTGCCGAGTGGATACTATGGAAATGCTTTTGTGGGCTCAAATCTGGTCATGACGGGGAAGGACCTCAACGAAGGACCGTTATCTAGGGTTGCCAAGCTCATCAAAGAGAGCAAGAAACATGCTTCCAATGCTCACTACATTTGGAGCCAAATAAGCATGTTGGACAAAGTCAGGGAGCTGAACTTCAAGATTAATTCATCAGATAACGGTGCATCCATGGTTTTGACTGATTGGAGACAATTAGGTCTCCTCGAGGAACTAGATTTTGGATGGAAAGGTTTAGCGAACATGATACCAGTGCCATTGAAGATGTTTGGTTTTGTCTATTTGTGTATTTTTTTGCCTCCTTGCAATTTGGATCCTTCGACAAGAGGCGGGGTTAGAGTGCTTGTTTCTCTCCCAAGAGCTGTCATGCCCAAGTTCAAGGAAGAGATGCATGCTCTCTCTCAGCTTGGTGATGATGAAGATGATATAGTTCCAATGCTTGAACCTGCCATATTAATTTGATTTGGAATAACCAAAACATAATGCATGTATGTACTATATCTAAATTATGCTAAGTACTTGTAATTTTATTTTGATTATCATGCATGCCCAAGTAATGCATCAACTTCATGCCTCTAAACGGGGGGAATGTATAAATCTGGATGATATTTTTTCTTACTTTGATTCAGTGCTTAAATCAACTTTCTATTACAAGAATTAGAAACGTTTTTTATTGAAGTGATAAATATATAAAATAAATAATTCAAGACAGTTTTAAAGTAAATTTGTATAATCTTTAAATATGAAAACAAGCCTATAACATGCAAGAAATTCTTGGATAAGCTTTGACATGATATCTTGCACACAAACTTTGATGGATTGCTTGTGAATCCTTTTAAGGCCATGAGATACAAGAAATTCTCCACAAACCATCATCTTTGTTTTTGTTTTTTAAAAATATATTTTTAAAAATTATTTTTATTTTTTTTTCAGATTATTTTAATATATTAATATAAAAAATAATTTTTTAAAAATAAAAAAATATTATTTTAATAAAAAAAACTTTAAAAGCCAACTATTATCATAACTTTAATACCTTTGTAATTGCGTTGAAGATCTCCCTCTAATGCTAATTAGTGACCACTACAACACTTGGCTCATTATTGGGATACCAATCCATTTCCATGCAAAATGACACCTAACAATTATTTTGCCCACATGAACAAGGCAATGTAGCTATTAAAACTCAATTAATATATCATTAAGAATTAAATAATATTACATTACCTTAAATTTAATCATCCATATCTCAAAGATATGCCTCTACAAAAGTTGGATTAAGTATTATGAAGATTCATTTAATATTGTATTTTTTAGTTCAACTTCCATAATTAGTTTCTTAAAATAAAAGTTGTAAAGAAAAAAAAATCTTAGATATCCTTGGTAAACCATTCGTGTTATTGTTATTAAATTTGAGTTGATTTGACTAATCTATCTAAATTTTTATTTAAGTTGAGTTTTAAAAAAATTAGATAAAAATTAATTTAATATAATCTATTTTATTTTTATGAATCAATTCATTACTGGATTGATCTAGTTAAAATTCAATTTATTTTTTAAAAATTTTAAAATGATATTATTTTAATATTTTTTTTTTTTAATATAATATTATTTTGATTAATCTAAATGTGTTTAAGACTATGGTGTAAATTTCTTTTTAAGATAGATTTTTATTTAAAAATACATTTAAATAAATTTATGTAAAATTATAATAAAATATTAAAAAAATCAATTTAATATATATATATATATATATATATATATATATATATATATATATAAGTTCATAGTAGTTTTTAAAACATCTAAAACTAGAAATAGTAGATTAGAAAAAAATGCCCTCATCAAACCTGTCCACTCGTGAGCCTGACTCGGCCGCGTTTAATAACTTTTGTAAAGGGGCGAGCTTTTCAACTTTTTGGTCATTTACCTTCAGAGTTTCAACTCGCCTTCCCCCCCAATCTTGTTGTCTTGAAACAAAGTTGTGTGCCAATTGTCTTTATTTCTGATTCTCTTCCTTTATCAACACCAATCCAATTCCATTCTCGCTTTACTCTCTTCTCTTTCTCTTCCCCAAAGCCAATAATTCTTTTCTTTCCAAATGAATTGAAAACCATAAAGTGGTGACTTTTCTTCTTTTCTATGGCTTCTTGGGCTCCTGTGTATCCAGCTGTTGTGCCTATCCCAGTTGATCTTTTTGTCTCCAAGAAACATCCTGGTCTTAATGGTGACCTGGGTTTTGCAGATTCTCTAGGAAATATTGTTTTCAAGGTCAATTTTGATAAGTCTTCAAAGTCATCCTTCAAAAGGGTCCTTCTCGATGCATCAGGAAATCCTTTGATCACCGTGTTTCGTGATGGTGTGAGTTCATTTCTATGGATATTGAGATTTATGTTTTGTTGAGTAAAGTTTCTAACTTTGACAATTAATCGATGCTTGTAAATTAGCTATGTTTGATTATTGTAATTATCTGAGCCAACCAAGTTGACTATTATAGCATTGAATTGCATGATTTTTACACGTTAGAGAATGCTGTGGTAGCGTGTGTTCAAGCTCTTGTTGAGTCTTCAAAAGACGGAAAAACAACAACCCACTTGCTGGGCTCCCCAGACGGCTTATGTTATCTTGAGTTCATGGCTATTACAAACTTTGAAGAAATGATGATTTAGCTGAAAAAAATTGATGTGAGGATTAATTCAATTTTTTTTTTTTTCTGATTTTACTTGTGGATTTTCAAGTTTATGAGGACATGTTCCCTTGTATTTTTTTATTTTGAAAGCACAGAAATTCACTCCAACATATTTTTTTTAATGTTCATCCCTGTAACCAAATACATTTTTGTTTCTTCTATATCTGTCCCTTCTGTTCTATAGCACTAATCAAACGCAAGTCTCTATATTATTATTACAGTTTCTTCTATATGTGATTTGAACTTGTATGCCCATTTTTGTTAACACTGGGACATCAAGAGCATCATTTTAATGGTTTTGCATCCCTTATTTAAGAACCAAATCTTTCCAATGGACTTTTCTTTCTTTGATAAAGGATGATGCCTAATTAGTTAATTAGGTTATTGCTTCATTTCATTGGTTGCAGACTCTGCGTGATTATCCTTCCGTGTGACTGAGAGAAGCTACTTGATTTATTTCTTGGTTGCAGAAAGGTTCTTGGCAAGGGTTTAAGGGTGGTGATAATAGGGAGGAGGACTTGATCTTCAGAGTGAAAAGGACTGTGAAAAAGCTTACAAGAACTGAGCTTGAGGTCTTTCTTGTTGGAGAAATTTCGAGAGTGTCGACACCTGACTTTAAGGTGAAAGGTTTCCCCTTCCAAAGATCATGCACAATCTATAGAAGCGATTCCATTGTAGCCCAGGTATTATTAATAAGCTGCAATTGAGACAGGCTTAGAATTTTGCCTGTTGAGGTGAATTGAACATTATCAACAATTACTATATTTAGTTGGAAGAATAAAAATCGTTTTTTTTTAATCTTTCCTTTTTCGCTTAAAAAAAATCCTGATAAGCTGCTTCAACTTTCGCAAGCTAGCTTAATTATGGATTATTCATCTACTTTGAATGATTGCTTTAAACTCATTTTCTGTACTTGCCTCTGCATTTGAATTTTCTACCCCATATTTAGGTAGATAATCACAGCAGTATCTGTAATGTTCGATTTCAATCACTCTAGTCATCAGAGGGTGCTTTGTGCTATTCATGTGCATATATTATTCTGTTGCGATGGATTTTTCTCTTCTTTCCAATCTTAATGGATGCTTTTCTCGAACTATTCATTAAAGCCATCGCTGTTCAGTCCTGTTAAAATGGTTTCCTTCTGTTTATGGTCTGTATATAGCTCACCAGCCATGGATTCTGCTTAATCTCTTGCATTAGAAGTTCCTGCTTTTCATGATATGGGAAGTTCTAGTTATGATCACTGTTTTGTGATATCAAATACAGATTCTAATATCACATTTGGTTTGATGCAGACTAGTCTCATGTACAAGCTTCACCAGATTTACGCCCGGCGGAGTAAATTTCGACTAACCATATTTCCTGGATCTGTAGATCATTCCTTGATTGCATCTTTGATTGTAATTTTCTTATATGGACAATAACAATTGGACTCTGAGCATTTACATTTGCACATCAATTTCTCCATGCTCACACGAGAATGCATATGTTATTTGTTTGAAAGAACCGAAAATAATTTATAGCATTTTTCCGATTTGTATGTGTACAACTCTCACTCTCAACTCTTCTCTTGTACTGGCTAGAAATACAGCTTCTAAGAATTCAGTCTACAAAACTGGCAATCTTGTGCTTCATGATCCCACATTGGACATGCGAAGCAATGATCTTGGCGATTGTTGTCTAACCTAGCGTGGGATCTGACTCAATTCAGGGCCTCTGTCATTAGGTTTCCAAATTAGGTTTCCAAGTTAATCCGTGAATCACCAGGATGACCTGGGTTAATCTTTTGTTTAAAAGTAGTCATTTCATTTTTCTTCAAAAATTCATTATAGTTGATTCAATCAAGTCTCGTTCAAGTTTGGTTGGGTCAATTAAGTTATAAATTGATTTGTCGAGTCACTCGAGTCATGATCAACTCGCATGGTCATCTTATTCAAAATCTATGTAATTTCTATTTCATGGTGATGTTATGTTTTGTTATTTCAGAAAATCCTACATTGCTAAAGTATTGCTTACATCCTGAGCTGTGAAGCAACAAATACAGAAGTAATATGAGTTCAGGGTCTTTTGGTTACCTGGCTAGCTGAAAGAAAATGTCATTGTGATATTTAACCTAATTTATTTGAGCTTGGATTAGAGGAATTGCTTGCCCTAATTTCCTGTTATTTATTTGCTTGATATAATCACCAAATGGAGTATAATAACACTTAAGCAATTTCACAACTCAGCATCTTTATATTTAGTTTGTCTGAAAATAATAAAATATATAAGAGATGAAAGCATGCTTGATGAAAAGACAAGGACAATAATTATACTATATTATAATTAAAAGTATTAATAATCAAACAATTTTAATCCACATAAATCTAATTAATAATTGAATTGGCATGTACAATTCACAATATTTAAAAAACTAATGATTCATTCTTTTTTTTTAAAGGATGAATAACAAACTATTGAATTAATATGCTTTGAAGAAAAATAATATTTAATTTTACATAGTCTCATATTTAAATCTAATAAAATATTATAAGAAAAGAAACTTATCATGAAAAAAGTTTTAAAATACTCTTATCATTGTATTTTAAAAAAATCTATCTTCTAGAAAAAAACATATATACCCATGCTCCCCCAAATCAGACTAGACGACTCATCATCCAATGGTTTCCATGAAAAATGACATGTCGTTCAAACACTTAGCCCTCCTTTCTCCTTCCCTGCTAGAAAAGTAGCTCCAGCTTCAAATTCAGAAAAACACACAGAAAATCTCTCTCTCTCTCTCTCTCTCTCTCTCTAAAACCTCCAAAAATCATCCTTCTCCGGAGACGCTTCGTTTAAGAACAAATAGAGGGCGAAGAAAATGGGTAGACAGAAAGGAGAAGCAGCAGCTAACAGAAGCAAGTCTCGCGCTTCCAGTAGCAGGTAATTAATTAATTCGTTATTTTTTATATTAAATCTTAAAGAGAAATAAAGTTTTTTTTTAATTAAATGATAGTTTTGTGATTTTCTGATATGATTTTGCAGTCTTGCGGCGTCTCTAGTGCCGTCGGGTCCGGCGGCGGTAACGGTGGGGTTCGGTGGTTATATTGGTAGCTCTCGTTTTGATACAGATGATACTACCGCCTTTTTGGTATGCGTGCTTTATGCTTCTGCTGAAGTTAAATTAACTTGGCATTGGTTATGTTAGTTAATTCTTGCAATTAGTGATTATTTGTGCCTAAATAATATTAATTTAGGGATTTTCTAACAGAAGTTTTAGAAAGTTTGTTGCTTTAGGGACGTAAAGTGCTTTCCGCCTGAAAAAAGACCAATTTTGTGCTTCTGAGAAAGCGCTTTTAAATGCAGGTTTTGTGAAATGGATTGGTTTTGTTGGTGATTCATGCAATTAGTGAAGCTGATAGTGATTATTTGTATGCTGAAGGTGTACAAATGGAAGCTTGTTGCTATAATGGTTTTTTGGATTTTTTTTTTTTTAATTTTTGGTTGGGTTGTTTGTAGGATATAGATGGCGAAGTGGCACAACATGTAAAGCGATTAGGAAGGAAGGATCCTACTACAAAGGTAAGATATATCCTGCTTTTTGTTAAGATGAACAAAAGAGAAGGGAATATTTGATCATGCTTTGTGAATTACTGCATAGTAGTAGTAGAAGAAGCTTATTGTGGTGTTTTTAATGTTTTGGACAGCTTAAAGCCTTGCAAACTCTATCTGCTCTGTTCAAGGAAAAGTCTGGAAAGGAAATAGTTCTGATTATTCCACAATGGGTATAGTTTCTTTTCTTCTTTTTGGTTTTCTATTTCCTCTGTCTCACTCTTATTTGAAGAAAACTTTATTCAGTTCACATTTTTTGAATGTTATTTTGCATTCAGGGTTATGAATACAAGAAGCTGTTGTTGGACTATAATAGAGAAGTTCGACGAGCCACAAATGAGACCATGACAAATCTTGTTACAGCAGTTGGGTAAAGGACATTTCTCATTCGTAATTCTTACTGGGGACTTTTGATTTTCCCTACTGTAAAATAAGAACTGTTTAGAAATATTAGCAAATGGATGATATTCTGTACATCCTTTGTATTCTACCTTTTCTGATGCCATCATGTTGGCAGATTGTTAGAATGTTTTAGCTTCTTTTTAATATGATTTTTTAAGGGTGCATGATTCTTAGTCCATACTAATAACTTGCTGTGGATCTTATTTTTTTTCTCAGAAGAGATTTAGCTCCGTATCTGAAGTCTTTGATGGGACCGTGGTGGTTTTCTCAATTTGATACAGTTCCTGAAGTTTCTTTAGCTGCCAAAAGATCATTGGAGGTTTGCTATCATTTCATTCAAGCTTTCTTGTTTCATCTCCATAAAATAAACTAGACATCCCTATTTATATTATTACTAAAATCCTTTAAAGGAAAGGATTCCTAATTAAAACTTACCTAATTAATAGAATTCATCTAGCATTAAGATTCCTAAATAGTAAAATACTAATTAAATTAAAAGTCCTAAGCTAAGTGGGAAACAAAAAATTAAAATCCAAAATTAACTAGCAAAATAATTAAAATAGAAAAACAGTAACTTCAAGTTTCATATGAGATGCTTCTTGGTTTCTTCAAGGACTTCTTTTCGGGCTTGACCTTGTCAATCTGGTCTATAAACTCCTGGGACAATTGTTCTATGTCATTTTGCATTGTGAATACCTGATTATACATACAAAGCATGAATATCTGATTAGTGACATTTTGCATTCTGTCTAAGGATACTCATGGTTAGCAGAAAGTAAATTGACTGATATTTATATTTATTGATTTTTGACTGTGATTGCTCTGGTACAAATATTTTAGTTTCATTCCTTTCAGAAAAGAATGTGTGTTTAATTGGTATTTGCAAAGTGTTACTGGCTTCTTCATGAACTTTTACTTCCATTTATTTCTGGGGCACAGTCCTTTAATGTATGATAGCTCATGTGAACTTTTAGTAAGCAACTAATGTTCAAGTTTTTGTTGCTAATGAATTTGTTATGGTCTTACTGTATATTGTGTGCAACAGGCAGCCTTCCCAGCTCAGGAAAAGAGATTAGATGCCTTAATTCTATGCACATCTGAGATATTTATGTATTTGGAAGAAAACCTGAAGCACACACCACAAAGTATGTCATCAGATAAAGTAACTGCTTTGGATGAATTAGAAGAGATGTACCAGCAGGTATGCTATGATTCTTTGTTTCTATCCCTTTCTTTGATTGATTAACTATTTTTTTTTACCACTTATTTGTTCTCTGTCTTTTGTTTTTCAATATGCTATTAAAAATTTAAAACATACCATCTGCAGCTTGGATGATGGAGAAAATGAACATAAAATGACAAAAAGGAAAAATTTTAAAGGGTTTACTTCAATGACAGCAACCATTAAGTTCAAAGCAAATCAGTTCATGTGATGTAAAAAATGTGTATCTTGATCAAAATATTCTTGGATAATCCTTGAATATATAAAATTTGTTTAGAATTGAAATTTGAGTTTTGACTAATTAAATTTCAAAAAATTTTATTTTTTATGTTATCTTTGAAATGAAAGACTGATAATAGTCAAAATCATGGTTTTTTTCCTTCCTTCTAAAAGCTGGTGTGTTTTCTAAAACCTGATGTTTCTGTTCTCAAAATCATACCTCAATTGTTGCTACTAGGTTTTCTTTACGTAGCCCCTTTGGTGTTTTTCTGTTTTCCCACTAATGAATTTGTTGGTACTTTTTTGTGTGATTTTAGGTGATATCTTCGTCTTTACTGGCATTGGCCACTCTTCTTGATGTTTTGGTCTGTATGCAATCTGAGAGACCTGGTTTTGAGAACATAACCTCAGAACCAAAACATGCTTCAAAGGCTAGGGAAACTGCTATTTCTTTTGGTGAAAAGTTGTTTTCTACTCAGAACTATTTTCTTGACTTTCTGAAGTCCAAAACCCCTGCAATCCGGTCAGCGACATATTCTGCATTAAAGAGTTTCATTAAAAATATTCCTGATGCTTTTAATGAAGGAAATATGAAAACTCTTGCAGCTGCAATACTTGGTGCTTTTCAGGAAAAGGATCCTACTTGTCATTCATCAATGTGGGATGCAATATTATTATTTTCAAAAAGATTTCCTGACAGCTGGACTTCGTTCAATGTTCAGAAAACTGCAATAAACCGGTTGTGGCATTTTCTTAGAAATGGGTGCTTTGGATCTCAGCAGGTCTCTTATCCTGCTCTAGTTATATTGCTAGCCATTCTGCCTCCAAAAGCAATCTCTGGAGAAAAGTTTTTTATTGATTTTTTCCAAAACCTATGGGATGGAAGGAACCCATCCAATGCAACAAATCTGGATCGTCTAGCATTTTTTCGTGCACTTAAAGAATGTTTTCTATGGGGGCTATGTAATGCATCTAGGTGCGATTTTGCTTAGCTGTTCTCTTGACATTCTATCTTCAGTTTCATACAATTGCTTGTGTCCAATGATGGATCTGGTGATCTTGTTTAGTATTTTTGGGTATTTTTTTTAGTTTTATGGTATTCTAACTCTTTTGATGTCAGGATTTGTGATGATTCAGATTCCACACATCATTTTCAAGTCAGTCTTGTGGACAATATTCTTGTGAAACTTCTGTGGCAAGAATACCTATTTTCTGTCAGATTAAAGAATCAGGACGGAGTAACCTCTGGAGCACCTGGGAATTCTTTGGAGCATGGAAATTTACCTTTGCACCATAAGTCAGTAGAACCACTGAAGATCAAGTATTCTAGGAGTTATTTTCAAGAGTTGGGAAAATGTATTGTGGAAATTCTATCTGGTGTTTATTTACTGGAGCATGATCTGCTTTCTACTTTCTCTGCGGTATTTAAGGAAAACTGCCTCCAGATGTTTCAGCCAATGGGAAACACAGAAAGTACTACTGAGAATGTAGAACAGGTCATTAAGTTCTTGTCACTGCTGGAAAAACATTCTGTGCGAAAAGGTGAAAGTTGGCCCTTGGTTTATGTAGTGGGACCAATGTTGGCGAAGTCTTTCCCATTGATAAGATCTCATGTAAGTTAATGTTGCTCGACCTAACCCTTAAAATGCTTAGCAAGAATTGTATTTGTAGATTTTTATGATTTTTTTTCAATTTTGTTTCCGAATCCTCAAAGAGAGCTCGTATTTTGTTTTTAAGTTTACAACTTTCTCTTTCTTTCATAGTGTTGTTTAATATCACATTCTAACTCAAATATTTACTCTTAAATTTTCTCTTGATCTCAGGACACACCGGATGGTGTGAGACTTTTATCGGTTGCAGTTTCATTATTTGGCCCGCAGAAGATAGTCCAAGAACTTTACATCTACAATGAAGCAAATTCCTCCTATTATGTACCTGCCCACAAAGACAAAGAATCGGGACCAGAGCTTTTCATGCAAGTTTTCAAAGGAACATTTGTTCCTTGGTGTTTGCTTGAATATAATTCCTCCCCCAATGCTCGACTTGATCTATTGCTTGCATTGCTCAATGATGAATATTTCTCTGAGCAATGGCAGATGATCCTTTCATATGCAATTAATCAAGAAAAAACTGAATCTGAGCATGGGCCACAGGAAGTTCATTACTTAGATCTGTTGGCAATGCTTTTAGAAAAAGCGAGAACTGAAATTGCAAGGAGGAAGATGAATAATGATTTCATTCACCAGTTCTGGTTTACACCAGACAAGTGGCAGCATGAGCTTCTGGAATCAGCTGCAGTTGCTGTTGCCTGTTCACCTTCTCCCCATATGACTTCTTCTGCTCGCTTTTTGTGGTAAGGAACCGAATCTCACTATAATACATTATTCTGTATAACTGAATGCTAAAACAATGATTACCATGGTAGTAAAAATCACTGATCATATTTACGCTGTATAGGTTATTAAACATTATGTTCTAATTAATTGGCTTATTTATGCTTCTGCATTTCTGAGCTGCAAAGATAGACATACTTTGAAAGTGTTCCCTAAATATGCATCTGCATTTTCAGTACCAGAGGAGCATAAATTGATAAATCTGAGTCTTTAATTCTGCTAACTCCATTCCATGACTTCTCTTATATGTCTTATCTGCAGTGCGGTCCTTGGTGGCTCAAGCAAAGACAATTGTATATCTTTTGCCTCCAAAAATGCAATGGTTCTGATATTTACAATAGTTTTCAAAAAGTTGGTTGCTGTTGGTCTCGAGTCCTCTTTCAGTGTAGTGAGAGATTCATGTGCTTTATTAGTTGCTGGATCAACCAATTTTGCAGTGGAAAATGAAAGTTCCATAAACAAAACTGAGACAGCTCAGTTTGCTCTGAAAGTACTTGGTGGCAGCTTCTTTTGCCTAAAGACAGTCAGCAATGAAATTGAGCTGGTTTCAGGTATTTTGACTTTGGTATTTATCATAGGCTGGGAGAATAGCTTGGATGCATTGGAAGAAGATGTCCTTAATGATGAATCAAAGGAAAAAATCAGGGGTAGGTTGAGATTTGGTGAATCTTTGAATGGTTTCTGTTCCAAGATGAATGATGAATTTTGGAAAAGCCTCGGCATTGACAATAGAAAGAGATTGGGAAGTAATTTGGTTCACTTTATTAGGTCTGTCATGTTCAAGGAAGATAAACTTGGTGCGGATAAGATAACCACTCTGTGCTTTTCTTGGGTTCTTGAAGTTCTTGAATGTCTCTGCCATGACCATGACGAGGAACAAAATCTGTTAGACCAGCTTCTTAGCAAGAATGATACTTGGCCGGTTTGGATCATTCCAGATTTTAGTGCTCCAAAAGGATTGGATAACTTAAATGCTGGAGCAGTCTCTGTTGATATCTATGTGAGTTGCATTTTGATCATTATTCTTGCTCACTTGTAGCAATAAGGATTGTTATTTGTTACTTTTTTGTGATCATTTTTGTTCTTTGTTTGATTTGTTCTTACATATTTCATTTTCCTTTTTGTTTCCAATTCTTTAATACACTTAAATGAGACATGCCTATTGGGTTTAAGAATTTAAGATCCTTTTCTCTGTCTCATTTGAAAGCCTCCGGGGGGGCCTTTGGTTCTATTGATTGGTTTTTGTCAGAGGTTCCTTTTAACTTGGTCCTTTAATCCAAATATGTCATAATGCCATATTTGCTTCTTCATTGTTTAACTTTTTCTTTCTTGGTTGTGTAAGCAGTTTGCATTTGGCTGGTTAATTATTTTCCACCCCAACATGCTTAACTGCATTTCTATCATGTTTAACAGTCTGCATTTTTCCAAGTTATCTTATCTTCATTGCTTGGTAGCCTGTAGTTAGTATGCTTTTTGTCTTATATTTTCATAACTTTTTTTCTTCTTCCAATTTTTTCAAAATTGGTTTAAATTTTTAGATGGTCTTTAGGCCTGTATGGAAAGCCCTTTTAAGTGGTTATAGTTTTATATAATAAAAAATGGCTCATCATTTACATAATTTGAGAGTAATTATTTGTATGCGTGAATGCTGTTTTGGTTGATTCTGGAATTGAAATCGAGTATCTTTTTGTCTGAAAGATTTATGTACAATCTTTCAGGCAGTCATCTTCAATATATGATTTCTTACATTGTCTTATCATTTTAACTCCTATAAATCATTACAACTAATGAACTACAATCAAATGCTGAGTGCAGGCCACTGGGAATCTCAAATTTGTTTCTTTAGTTGACAAGCTCATCTTGAAAATTGGGATCAATAGAGTTATAACAGGCTATGTTGAAATTACTCTTTCAACCCCACTGAAGGAAACAGCTAAAGAAGAGATTACTTCTCGAGCCTGGCTTGCAGCTGAAATATTATGCACATGGAAATGGCCAGGAGGTAGTGCTGTAGCTTCTTTCTTGCCTCTTCTGAGTGCAGGTTGCCGGAGTGGAAATTATCCTTTCCAGGAAAGCCTTTTAGATTCCATCTTCAACATCTTACTTGATGGTGCTCTTGTTCACGGAGAAAGTGGTACACAAAGTTCATTTAATCTATGGCCTGCTTTTGGTGATGAATTGGAAAAGGTTGAAGAACCATTCTTGAGAGCTCTTTTATCTTTATTAGTCAATCTGTTCAAAGAAAATATATGGGAAGGAGACAAAGCTATAAGACTCTTTGATCTACTCATACATAAGCTTTTTATCGGTGAAGCAGTAAACCAAAATTGTTTGAAGATTCTGCCTGCGATTGTTAGTGTTCTTGTCCATCCATTATGTCAGAGAAGCATCGAATCGGAGGAATCTAAAGGTGATTCTCAAGTTGCTTCTTTGGGTGAAAAACAGATGCAGGATACTGTTAAAGACTGGCTACGAAGGCTTTTATCCTTCCCACCTTTAGTTACATGGCAGGCAGGACAAGGTAAACACATGCTTATTTAAAAATACAAGGTTTTGTTCATGTTATAGTCTTGTATCATTTTCTTGGTTTAGGAAATGTTCCATTGTTAGAACTGAATTAGGATCATGTGTCACTATTGATAGTGAACCAACACTCACCCTTGCTACTGTTGGTCGTTCTCTCCTTTTCTTTTGGTTGGTGTATATGCCACTCAGTGACATTGAGGAAGACTTAATTTGCCAAACACTTGACATATCCAGGAGCATCGAATGTTGATGAACCATTATTGTGGCTAAATGCAGAAACACTTTCTGAATATAATCTTTGATTGACACCCTGTTAATAGTAAAATATTTGAATTTGACCTCATTGATATTAGGATATTCTGGTTATGGTTATACCCCATCCATACCTCAGGGCTTAGAATCAAATAAGATTGTAGACCTGTACTACAAGGGGTGTTTGTACGGTCCAGCCATTATATTTTAAATTCAAGTGGATCTGTTTATTAAATATTTCCTTGAGTTAAAAAATGAAATTTACACAACTAACTTCTTTATCAATCTTAGATATGGAAGAATGGTTCCAGCTGGTTATTGCTTGCTATCCTCTTAGTGCAATGGATGATACAAAATCATTGAAGCTGGTGAGGGAAATAAGTCCTGAGGAGAGAACACTCATACTTGATGTATTCAGAAAGCAGAGACATGGTGTTAGTGCATTAGTAGCTTCAAATCAACTACCACTGTTCCGGATGTTGCTATCAAAGTTAATGGTTCTTTCTGTTGGTTATTGCTGGACTGAATTTACTGAAGAAGATTGGGAGTTTTTCTTCTCAAATTTGAGGTCCTGGATTCAGTCAGCGGTTGTGATCATGGAGGAAGTCACGGAAAATGTGAATGATATTATCACCAACAGCTCTACTTCTGAAAATTTGGATGTTCTTAAGAAACTTGAGAAAATTGTTTTGATCCCGGACCCTTATCCTATAACTGTTGCTATTAATGCCTTGGCATCCTTTTCTTTATTTTGCACTATTTTGGAACTCCAACAACCTGCTGAGGATAACCCCCTGAGAGCAGAAAGATGGGATTCTACCAGAGATAGAATCCTAGAAGGCATTCTTCGGTTGTTCTTTTGCACAGGCATTGCGGAGTCCATAGCAAGCTCCTACAGTGTTGAAGCTGCATCCATTGTAGCAGCAACCCGGTTTAATAATCCTTACTTCTGGGAGTTGGTGGCCTCAAACGTGGTTAAATCATCGCAACATGCTAGAGACAGAGCAGTGAAATCAGTTGAATTTTGGGGGTTAAGCAAAGGGCCGATTAGCTCTTTGTATGCTATCCTGTTCTCCTCTACTCCATTTCCGCCATTGCAGTTTGCTACTTATGTTATTCTCTCAACTGCACCTATTTCACAGTTGGCTATTCTTGAAGAAGACACTGCATGTTCCTTGGATGGTGAGACTAGTGGTGACCGGAATTCAGGTGCTCTTGAAATGTCATCAGAAAGAAACATACGTTTGAAGGAGGAATTATCTCTTATGATTGAAAAGCTACCTGATGAAGTTTTTGAAGTCGATTTAATATCTCAAGAACGGGTAAAGTTTCTTGATTGTTATATTTTGTTTGTTTTCTTGTTTGAATTTAAATGTCTGCAGTAGCCAATGATGAGGACAGGAAAAAAAAACTAAATTCCCTTTTAGTTTAGCTTCTTGCTACTGGTAGAGGATTGAGAAATTCCTAATTTCTATTCCCTATTAACTACCAAAAAACTTAAAACGATCAAATGGAAGTGTAAGATCAAATAATAGTCTGAGAAGGTTTGCTTGGTTTTCCACTAGCTAATATCATCAAATTTGCAGGTAAATGTGTTCCTTGCTTGGTCTTTATTGCTATCACATTTGTGGTCATTATCATCATCATCATCTGCAAGGGAGCAATTAGTCCAGTATGTGCAAGATTCTGCTAATTCATTGATATTAGATTGCCTTTTCCAGCATATTCCTCTGGAATTGTGTCTGGCACATAATCTTAAGAAGAAAGACATGGAGCTTCCTGTAGACATTTCAGAGGCTGCTAGTGCAGTAAAAACTGCCATCACAACAGGGTCACTATTGTTTTCCATTGAAACACTATGGCCTATTGAACCCAAGAAAATGACTTCGCTTGCTGGGGCTTTGTTTGGACTGATGCTTTGCATTCTTCCTGCTTATGTTCGGGGATGGTTTACTGACTTGCGTGACCGCACTGCATCATCTCTTATTGAATCATTTACAAGAACATGGTGTAGTCCTCCTCTTATTGTGAACGAACTGTCTCAGGTGATAGTTTAAATTCTCGGAAGGTTCATTTTAGATAATTTCAAAAAGTCTGGCAATCTATGCTAATTTATTATCACTTAGATCTAATATAATTTCTTTTGATGCAGATAAAGAAAGCCAATTTTGCTGATGAGAATTTTTCAGTCAGTGTGAGCAAATCAGCAAATGAAGTTGTTGCTACATATATGAAGGATGAAACAGGAATGGATCTAGTTATTCGTCTTCCTCCATCTTATCCATTACGCCCTGTGGATGTTGAATGTATGCGAAGTCTGGGAATCAGTGAGGTGAAGCAGAGGAAATGGTTGATGTCAATGATGTTGTTTGTTCGCAATCAGGTAAATGCAAAGGATGTTATTTTTATTTCCTGTTATTGTCACAGGGATACTTATGCTGCTATGGTGCAGCTTATGTGTGGTTTAGAAAGCTGGGTATTTCCTGTATAGACCAGAAACTCAAGTTCTTAAAGCTAAGTTTAAATCTTAGAAATCCTAGACATATATTACAATCTTAATTATGAACCATATCCATTTATGGTCTTAAAAAGAGGAAAGTAACAACGAAATGGGAAAAGGTAATAATTGTTGGTTTTCAATAACTGGTGATATCATTAATTTAAAGACATTTTAGCTGATCAAGATGCTTCTTATTTGTGATGCAGAATGGAGCTTTAGCAGAAGCTATACAGACATGGAAAAGCAATTTCGACAAGGAATTTGAAGGTGTCGAGGAGTGCCCAATATGTTATAGTGTCATTCATACGACCAACCACAGCCTTCCTCGGCTTGCTTGCAGAACTTGCAAGCACAAGTTCCATTCGGCTTGCCTCTACAAGTGGTTCTCAACCTCTCACAAATCATCATGTCCACTGTGCCAGTCTCCATTCTGACCTCGACATCAATTTTGAGTCATAGATCTTGTGGAAATTCCCTTTCTGACATTTACTACCCTTATCAATAAGTTAAGAATACAACATGCACGAGGCAAAATTTGTTATCCCTTTTCAAATGCAGGCTTCGTAGGCAAGAACTATCAAGTTCTCTTACTATTTTTTGTTTTTCTTCGTTTTTGGTGCAATGCTACTAGAAAAATCATGGCTGCTTGATTAATGTAAATTAATGTGAATTACTCAGATACCGTCAAATAGATCAAGTTATCAACTATAAGCAGTGTACACGTTAGTCTCTGCATCAAATTATCCCAAGAATTGTGCCACTAGTTCAGACGACTGTTTATATACATTTCAATGTTTACTCATTTAGTTTTCTGCCCGTGTTTGGTTCATAAACTCTTTTATAACCAGACGCTGTTTTAAGTGAACATGATGTCCAAAACCAAGAATCCCTTCATTTTGACCATGGTCAAAAAGCCATTTGAAAAATAACGAGGAGGAAGCATTTGGCTAGTTCTGCATTATCGAAAGAATCCAGCCTTGTTGAATGGGAAAGCAAGTGTGCTTCATCGTTTATATAGTCCACCTTTTAAGCATATGCATTCCTTTACATACCTGTGACGGTAATGGCAAACAGCATCTGATTCATCTAAAATATATCGAGGTAAATTAACACGAGCATCTAAAGGAACATGAGGCAAGTCCTTGCGTAACTTTACAACTGCTGTTGAATTGGACCGTTATGAAGTGCACATTCACTGAGCTCCAACCAGCAGTCCAGAGCTCGATAAATTGATTATCTAGGACCAAATCTCAAGATGTCCATGGTGGAAGAAAACAAAATCTCAAGGGCCAATCCTCGAGGCATGTAGAAGGATGATCAATAGACTAATAATGCGAGGTCTCTACAAGGGTATATCTGCAATATATATACACACATGCTCATTTCATCTAAAAACAGTGGAATGATTTTACGCCATAAATCTCAGACGTCGCTGGAGCATTGTGAGCTGTAAAATTTGCCACAAAAAGCTAAACAGAACATTGAATCACAGACTTGACAAAGATGGGCATTTGATACTGACCACTGCAAGTTCTCAAGCAATGTACTGGTCGACATGAACGCAGAGTAACTGGTTCCTCATACTTGCTGAATGTAAACCAGTTGCTATACTGGAGTAGAAGTAATAGCAACAAATAAGAAAGATACATCAGTAACTCAGGAATGACTATAAAATTAGCACAATTAAGGCACTTAATGACATGATTATAGAATCTGCCTCACTTGATCAATTGCAAAGAGAACAGGAATATCCTTCACAAATGGCAACTGTTTCCTCAAGCGAACCACTACTCCAACAGCTGCATGAGTGTGCTTGATTCCTATTTGAACCAGGTCATACAAAGTCGAGTTTTCAGGCACTGGCAACGAATCAACTTTTTAAAAATCCAATTCCAGCACCGTCTCCCAGTGGAACAGGATCGAATATATGGCATGACAATTGCTTCAAGTGAGATTCATTGTATTTCACAAAATCCTGCAGAGAAATAACCAATATGGAAAATACAAACTCTCTGTAAGAACAATGTGCATATATATCAGGAAAAACAAGGAAGAAAACGACTAAGAAGTTGATAACAGACACATCCACACATTCGGAAGTATCATTTGTAGAAAAGAGAATCATGATAGTGGATTATCTTCTCTCTTTTACCAGGAGGCCGTGGTGGGATTGAATCTAAACATGCTAGATGAGTAACCTTGGATAATCATTCACCATTTTTCGGAACTCCATTCCATATCTTACAAACATAATGAAGGAAATACGGGCATTCCTGTTTATCTTAATTTTTTCAAACAAAAACTAATGTTGCGGATATCAACTGCTCTACTTGTGAGATTAGCAGTTCAGACCATGCATACTTCTTCAATCACATCATTTGATGGAATAAATGTTTAAAATTCTTATCTTGGGAGCATTTTCAGCCTGAAGAGGCGTATCCCAAAGACCAGTATTTGGGTCTTTATAGAAAAATCCACCATGTGTCCACTCTCGTCCTCCGGGAACATAAAACACAAGCCGACCTTCTTCACGAGCCCAGTGAACAAGCATTGCAGGTGTAATGCTCTCCCCACAGTTAACAGGACCATCCAACACAATTTGCTTTCCAACTTTTGAACCTGCAAAAAGTAATTGATCAACTCAAACCTATCACAAACCTCCCACACATCCACCATTTATCTTATCAATACGTATACACAGATAACTATTTCTTAGCGTCTTCACAGATACTGCCTATAATACACAACTTTTTTTCCATGTCAAATCAGAAAGGATAGGAGGATCCATTGAAGCCCTACTCAGAAGATTTCAATGATATTTGCACTAAGCAATAAAAACTAGATAATTGATATGATTCTAATAATGAACCAATGAAACCCAGAAAACAGCAACAATAGTAATAGAAAACTTTACCTTTACCATCATAAGAGAGCAAAGGAGGATCAACAATGCGTCTAAAATTATCACGAAGATCCAGAAAACTCTGTCTAACAAGCAAAGCACTCCTCATTGATGTTATAGCACGTGGGTAATAACAGAGAAGAAGAAGTATTCTAGCTGCATAAGGAAGCTCCTAGTCTTGGCGGGAATTATTGTTAGCAGTTAGAGATGAATAAGCTGTTAGTAGAAGAATAAATTAGCTGTTAGAAAAGGATCTTTATATAAATAGCAAGTCTTGTATTGAGCATGGGTAAGTAATAACACTGAACTCTTTCTGTATTTGCAGGAATTCTCTCTTCCTTTCTACTTTCTTCTATCTTTATTCCCACTTCTTGTATTGTTAAGAGAAGCTCTTGATAATATGGTATCAGAGCCACTTTCCAGGAGAAAATGAAGGTAGCATTTTTTGTTCTTAGATAACCAAAGATGGTGGAAAATAACAAAGTTAAAGCCTTGGAGGAACATGGCAAACAAGCAGATACAGGTTCTCCAACAAGAATTACTGGAATCCAAGGAAGAGAAAAAAAAGAGACAATGGTGGGAGCAGACTAAATGGAATGAGCAGTTAATGTGCAAATGGAAAATCTGATGGCTACAATCAAAACATTCATAGGGGGACAAGATATAGAGAAAGAAGCAAGGAATCAGTCTGATTCTGGAGGAATGATCCGTAGGCAACAACATCATAATCAAGAAGAACCAGCAGGCTTTAACAAAGGGCACATGAATATTTACAATGAAACTTTTCCTAAGGTGGAACTGTAAGCATTTCATGGTGATAATCCTCGGGGTTGGATCAGAAAATGTAGAAAGTTTTTCAAGTTACATTTCATCCCAGTTCACCAATAGGCTGAGATTGCTTCCCTTTTATTTGGAAGGAAAAACAAAAATGTGAAACAGAGGGACTGGTGATCATGATTTAACTAATTAGGAAGAATTTGTATGAGCCATGTGTATGCGATTTTGTAGCAAGTAGGATGTGGTGGAAGAATTCAACAAGTTCACGCATGAGAAAGGAATGGAAGGGTATGTTGAAAGGTTTGAGGAACTCAAGAACTTAATGAGAACTTTGAACAAGTACATTCAACAAATACATTTCAAGTTTCATTAGTGGCCTTAGAGATGATATCAGACCTACATTGAAGATATTGAAGTCTGCAACATTGATACAAACATTTGACCAAACAAGATGGTATCCAAAATGTCATTTCCTTTAAAACTTCTAATGCAAGAATTGATTCACCAGTTTGGGATAAACGTATGCCTGAAACATTGTATGAATAAAGGAGAAGGTTAGGTCAGTGTTTTAAATTTATTCATCAGTAGTCTCTGTGGTGTTAGTTAAAGCAGTTTTTTTATTCTTCAAGACCATATTTTTTTAGGTTCTTATTGGCCTTTTGATTGTTGGCTTCTTTGTCACCTTTATAAGCTGATGATTTGCCTGATTTTGCAGAAAAAAGTAATTGTGAAGAGGTGATTAAGATATTGGGATGATGGGTTTCGGATTCAATTGAGGATTCTTCAGTGAGGATCTTACAAGAAGTCTTTACATTTCCAAGTTTTTATGATTTTTGATGATTTGTTTGTGCCTCGTGGTTTTGTCTTGATGAGGTTTTGGATTTTTGAGGTTTCTGTGTAAGGAGAAAGGGTGTGTTTGAATTATGGAAAAGTGTTGGGGTGTTTTTGGTGATTTACTAGGAGGAAGGTTTGGCCTTTTGTTATTGGTGTAGAGAGCCCGAATTTAGGCATGGAATGGATTTTAAGGTTGTTATTTGTTGGGCTGTGTAGTGTATTGTGTGCATCTCTAATAGGTATAGGCATTGAGTTCAAGCCCAAATTTCTCCACAAGTTAATAACAATTTTTTTAAGGTTAAATTGGATACATAATTTGATATATAGTTCATGAAATTTTAATTTCGAGTTCTTCGTTATTAATTTTTTGAGCTTTTAAATCAACTCTTTATCTCGAATTTTATGATACTAAATATGTAACAAGTAAAATTATGAAAATTTTAATGTTCATCATTAATCTGTTAATTTATTCTCTATTAGTCCACTTTTAAAAGATAAATAAATAGATGATTAAGAAGAGAATTAAATATGAAATTTATAAAAAATAATAAGAATATTCTTACTTAGGTTTTTCTTCTTCTTTTTTTGTCCATCTCTCTTTTACAACTATTAGTAATTGTTCCTGACCATCATGAAATTTCTTTTCAAATTATAAAGTTATAATTTGGCCTCACTAAAATATATACAATATCATTAAAAAATAATAAGAATAATGCTAAATCCTCTAAAAAACACACTGTTTATCTTTTAACACTTCCCGTCTCTTTCTCTCTCTAAACAAACACTTTCTCTCTATCTCTACCTTGATTCCTTCCTCTTCACGTTTCTCTATTTCAATATATGCTATTTGTTGAATTTTTGTTTTAGGATTAAGTGTTGTTTGTAGGATTTTAAAGCTTTGTGTTTTCATATGATATTATTGTACAAAAAAATCTCTTTAAAATATGGTTGATGGGCACTTTTGAGGTCAAAATAAAAGTGATGTTCACTTATTTTTAGGATTAAAAATTTATTAGAATTTAGTATCCAAAATAAGCTCTTTAACATGAAACATTAAAATAATTTAAATAAATTGTAAGTAAATAAAAATTGATCTAAAAAAATCCTTGAATATAATACTTTGGAGAAACCCAAAATCCTTTAAAAACCCTAACCTATATAGAAAGAAATAAGTCTTTCTTATTGTTTATATTACAAGAAAGTGAAGAGATAATATTGGGTTCAAATAACATCCAAGATTTTAGAAAGAATACATCTATATATGTATGTGTATGCGTGGATGGATGGATAGCCCGATCATAACTTAAATTTAAATTTATTGTAGAATAATTTTTTAAACCATAAAAAATTATTTTCCCTCATTTTAAAAAAGTTTGTTTGAACTACACAATTTGAGTAAGATCTTAATTACTGACTCTCTAAGAGTATATAAAACATTATCTTATTTAATCAAGTCGGTGTTTTACCAAAAGCAAATGAATTATACCATTTTTCAATTGGAAGTTTCGAGGTTAATCAGGAGATTGATTTATAATCAAACAAGTAATTACCGTAAAGTAGAGATACACTAGCCCCACAAGAAAAATGTAGTGATTAAGATTTGAAAGTTTCAAGTCATAGAGTTGATATATATATATATATATGGACTCGTAAGTGCTCACCACTTGTAAACTCCACTTGTAAATATCAGGAGAAAAGGTAATTAATTACGACTAATAATTGTATATTGCATATGACTTTTGAACCAACTCATCATGATTTATGTAATTGTAAGATCTAATTCCTTAATTAGTAATAAATAGATTCATCGTGCGCCTTTAGACTCGTAGCTAGCTAATGCTCCCTCACTGTCAGTGCTCGTCCAAGAATGATAACACAATAATGTCAAGGATGCCAATGCGAAAATCACTTAAACGACATGTAGGCAATTTACTGTTTGTCTGAATCCTCAAATTAATGCATTGCATATGTACATGTTTGCATATTGCATATGTCTTTTAATATATGCTAATTAATTTGTAGCCCAATAATTTTAGTAAGCTGCATGCAATTAATTTTAAATTATAGCAGCAACTAAAATATAGTTACTAGGGACTCCAATAAAGTTTCAACACATGACTATAAGAAGATCCTAGGGCTGGGGTCATAACCTAGTGATCAAAAACCTAGTCATCTCGTTCAACCTTTTTGAGAAACTTATAAAAAGATTAGTGTCGAAAACTCCAATGAGCATTATTTTCACGCCCAAATCGCACATAATCAAAATATAGCTACCAGGGACTACTAGGGCTGTGTCATAATTTGAAAATATCAAATACTCATCTTAATTTAATAATTTAAATTATTAGATGAAATTTTAAAATATAATTTATATTATTTTTTAGCATATTCCCTTAAATAAAAAATATTTTAAACTTGAAACTTGCATATATTTATATTATTTTATGTTTAATTTTTATTAAATAAATAAAAATAGTAAGGTTCGAATTCGTGACCGCTTGATCATCAAAACTCTAATACCATATTAAAAAATTATCTTAACCCAATAAATTAAATTATTATTATCAACAGACTTCTTAGCAAAAAGACTTCAGAAATGGCCGAAAGGTGACTAATCTCGTTCAACCTTTTTTAGAAACTTAAAAAAAGATTAGTGTCGAGAACTCCAATGAGCATTATTTTGAAGCCCAAATCGCACATAATTGAAAAGCTTGTCAAGGTTGGCTGGCACACAGAAAATTGAATTATAGGTCTTGCATGTCATTGTCAAATTTCTGTCAGTGTTAGGCACACAAGCAAAAGCTCGACACCTGGTCCACTGTCAAAGGAAGAGATGCTGGCCCTATTGGTTGAGCCTCTTGGACAGATTAATTTTGTGGCTAATTAAAATCTTGATTTGAAATGCATAGCAAGTTAAGAAGTTACAGCATGCAAGGAGCCTTTTGAAAATATGTTTGTTTAAGGTCTGTGTCATCGTCCAATAGAGGAAACCCTAGCTTGGAACATTATGGCATCGTCTCCTTCTAGTCTACCTAATATGCTACCTCAGAGTTGCCTAAACAGATCTGCATTACAACGTTAATTTAGGTACACAGCACATATATCCTCTGAATTGTACATGCAACGAACAAACATTTGTCTTCTCCATTCATTTTACTAAGAAGACAGATACATAACGAAATTGAGTGCTGCTGTACCTAATTAAAGGAGGGCAATATAAAATTAAGTTACTTGCGCAAGACTTGATTTATTCGTAGACAAAAAGTATATTCTCTGAGTTTAGGGTTCATCATGAACTAGACAAAATTGATTTAGTTCAGGATTTGTATATATGTAATATCATGCTTTCACACGAGGGACACTATAAAAACAAATATGCTCACATGGCTTCGATTTCAACACTACTCATGCCATGACTATAGTTGGTTTTATAATCTCTTAAGGGACATGATCACATTATGTTAATTAACACAGAGCAAGATTTTTAGCATGGGGAGACCCATTAAACAGTTTAAAAGAAGGTGGACGCAATGTGTTATGAAATTAAAAAAAAATGTGTAAGTACTCTTGAAAACAATTTCAAATTTAAAGAATATAAATAGATTGGATCATCACGGAGTTTTATAAAATTAAGAATTGCTATGTATTGTGTATGAGTACAAAAAGAAGTATATGTATCAAAGAAAAACTTTCCGTTTATCAAGAAATTACTCGGTGCTTTAAGATTTAGATTTCTGTAATAATCCATTTATAATTTTATGTTGAATTTCATATTTACATTGAAGAAAGAAGAAGAAAATAATTATTGATATGCCTGATAATTTATCTGATTTAAAAGCTAAAATGATATATAATATTAAAACATTGAAACTTTTAATTTAGCGATCATTAGCCATATAAAAGTTAATTTCTCACTAAACATGCAAATAATTAATTTAATATTGGCCTCAAAATAATGTCAACTAAAGCTTGATTTAGTAGGTGCTTGACTCATCACCACCAACGCAGCTCAAACCGTCCATATCCTCTTTACATTCCTTATAAAGCCATCCCCACATCTCCCATCAAATCTCAATTACAAAACCAACAAAAGCAAAACACAATTCTCCAAGACTACGTTCTTTGCAGCTTAAACTGGCGACCAATCAAGCAAGCCTGGAGGAGACAGAGGAAGAACATAACAAGAGGGTGGTAATAGCCCTATATGAAGCCCTCGCTAACAAAGACATCAAAACAGCACACCGCTTGCTAGCACATGACCTAGAATGGTGGTTCCACGGTCCACCAATCCACCAACAACATTTGATGAGCTTACTCACAAACCAATCAACAATACCACCATCTTCATCTTCATCAGCAAGACCAAGCAAATCCTTCATTTTTCACCCCATCTCCAATATTGTTGCCTTTGGATCAATGGTACTTGTTGAAGGGTTTAATAAAGACTGGAGTGTTTCATGGGTTCATGCATGGACTGTCACAAATGGGATTATCACGCAAGTTAAAGAATACTTCAATACTTCTGTCACTGTCACCCGTTTTGGAGATGGAGGATCCATAGCATCATCACCGGGTATTACTTCTCATCCTAGAGCTAATTGCCAAAGCGTTTGGCAAAGCAAGGTCTCTGATAACAAGTCTGTGCCTGGTCTTGTTTTGGCACTCTAATGAATGAGTAGCTTATGAATCAATCAGTATATCCTAATTAATAAATTAAAGTACTAATCAATGTTCATGCTATGTCACAATGTGGCTCGTATATCTTGATGTGGTTACAAGTGCTGTAATATCACTTGTACTTTATGTGAGACTATGCACACATGAGCGATTTTAATCGTTGTCTTATGGAATTTTTTGGGAGATCTGGATGACTAGAAATAATATGATGTTTCAGGATAAAATTCCAAAATAAAATAATGTTTTCCATCTTATATTTCTGAGATTGACTCTTTGCTTAAGGTCTACAAACAAGAATTTTCTTTATATAGGTCTGGATCTATATAGGGCCTCGAAGACATGTTACAATGGACAAATTAGATTTGTAATTAGTATGGAGCTTTCCTTTCTTTCTTTCCTTCTCTTCCCTGTCTATATACATAAACATAATTTCTTTTTTCCAGTTAGCCGAGTCTTTTTAGCACTAGCTTTTATATAAAACCTTGATTATTATATATAAAAAAAGCATACACTTAAGGATTTGTGTATTATTCCTTAAGAATAATAAAGATTGAGAGGTTTTTCTATAATTATTGTACTGATTCTGTGCACATTCTATCATTTTCATTTGTGTATTCCATTTGTTTGCAACATAAGGAGAGTGTTGGAAAAACTCTTGGGTTTATGAGACAATCTTGTTGAGGAAAAATTATAGTGAAAGAGGCGAGGGAAAGGAGTCTAGTGGGACTACATTGATGCATATATAGAGACTGAATTTTTTGTGAGAAAATTAATGTTGCTTGTATATCTTGATAGGGTTAGAAGTGCTGTTATATCACTTGTATAATCTACTTTATGTGAGAATTTGTTTGGTAATTACCATATGGTGGCTTAATTTACTTAATTTAGTCTTATATTTTATGTTCTTGAAGAGTTTCTCATGTTTGTCTATCTTTATATTGGAAAATTAAAAAAATAATTTTACTCCAATAAAATCATCTTGTAAAGAAGATAGTTCAAGAGTTTTAACCACGACTAGAAACTCAGCTTCATTAGACTATTTAATCCCAACAAAAGCTGAGAAAAAACCCATCACCAAGCTTTTATGATTGATAAGAACCCTCCAAATATAAGACAGTCTAGGTTTGACAATAGAGGAACCATCAACATTCTGTTTTAACATATAAGATTCGAGGGGAAACCATGAAATGGGAGTTCTATGTCTGTGTCTTTATCCCTTCAACTACACATGTTTTTGCCCTTTCTGTAATCTTCTTTTGTCATGTTACATTAACCAAACTCAACTCAAGATACTGACAATTAAGCTCTCCATGTGATAATGTGGCTGAATTATCTCGGTAAGATTGGAATGTGTTTAATTAAGTTGCTGTTAATCAAAGCAAGAAATTATAATGATTGATACGTACAAATGCACTAGTTTAATTATGCATTTGTGGTCCAGTGCACTTGGCAATATATTTTAGTTTAACGGGTATGCAAGTCCTCGGAGAGGAGATGAAGAGAGTGGAATAGCAAGCTACTGTGTTATTAACTATTAATAAAAATAAGGTCCAAAAGAAGACAAGAGCTGCTGCATCGTGTTTGTAACTTTGTGAGTTTAATTACAAGAGAAGCTTAAGAATATGGCCCTAAAGACAATTATTAAAGTTGGTACTGAATCGTGTTAAAGGGCCATGGCGAAGCTCCAATCCCACGAAGGAGGTAAAGGTGTGGGCCAGTATGAAACTTGAGATTTCTCAAGGGTTTTAGTTTCTCAAGCTTTGCTTATTTTTCTAGGCAACCAAACAACAAATTAACCATGTTACTCCATGTTAGAGAAAAAAGCAGAAGTGGGTGAACTTAAATGAAAACCTTTTGAAGACATTCATGAGAATCACTTGAAACTTTCTGTAAGCATCGTCGGTTCTTTAAGGAATTGAGTTTCAACGCACAAGAAGGAGGGCAGCAAAAGCTTTCTTCATGTCCACTGTTTTAGAACTCCTTGTTTGGCAAGGACATTAGCACAATGATTACCTTCTCTTAGTATATGAGCAAAGGATATTTGAGATGAAAATCTCTCAGCTAGACTGAAAGGATCCTTATACCTCCAAGGTCTGATACTCGTTTCATTCATCCATTGAACCACATTTGCAGAATCTGACTCAATTACAAATTCCTTTCCAGCAAAGTCCTGTCTGTGTTTTGACTCCAGGGCTTTAACAACAGCAATCAATTTGGCTTCATTTGATTCTTTAGTTCCCACAGGAACTGAAAACATCCCTGACATAATCCCTCGATGATCTCGACGTACACCTCCAATCCCTGCCTTCTCCAGGCTTACCAATAGCAGATCCATCGACATTCCTTTTCAGAATCTGTTCTCTGGGGGGAGACCACCGAACAACTGGACCAGTTTTCTTTACATTTGACTATTTTTTTCAAAACATCAGCAGATAATAGCAGATCAAGAGCACAATATGGGAACTAAGAGTGAATGGTTTTAATCCGTACACAGTGTTTTTTATATTGTGGTAGCTTTTATGGTTGTGATTTGAAAACAATTATTTTATAAAAGGTATTTTTGGTTGAGATTGGTTTGATATTTATATATGTTTGGTTAAAATTGTAGTTGAAATTGAAGTTGAACAAAAAGTAATTTAATGTGTTTAGTGATATATATTAATATTGATGGTTTTTAATTTAAATATTGTAGATTTAATTACTGGTATTATATCATAAAATAAATAATACTTTATAAAAAAAAATTATTGTTTCATTAAAATATCTACAATTACATCACGTACGAAATTCATCCGACCAAGACTACAGTTTCCATGGTTTTTTAAGCGTACAACAAAATAAGATAAAAATAACATCATGAATAAAATTGAGATTACAATCAAATTTTGCAAATACTATGCTATCATGCGATCTTCTTTTAATTTATATAGTGTCATTGAATAATATTCAACACTAATTTTTTAAATAAAACATAATTAAAAGCATCTTATATTTAAAAAAAACATCAGTTAACACTTTAATCAAACACATTTTTTTATGATTTTTTCAAAATATAGTTGTTGTCGTTACCGCGTAGAAAAACACACTCTTAAAACAAGAAGGTATGTGGTTTTATAATCATGAAATTTATTATTAAAGATCAAATCATTCCTTGTCAACCAAAGTGACCAAATGATGGCAAAAAATAGCACAAACCATACTTTTCCTTGAAAATTACCTTTAACAAGAACTTCCCATTGCTGAAAGAGTTTTGATAGATTACATGGACAACACCATGAGATACCCAGCTAATCACAGAATTTTGACCAGATTATCCAGTGCTTTTAACAGTGAATTAGAATATGATCGACGTCCGATTCTGTTTCCAAAGAACAAACAGGACAGAAGGCATCCTCAGCTCTCAATATTCCTCTTCTAGACAACCCCTCTAATGTCATTAGTTTTCTGAAATTTGTTATCAGAACTCTTGTATAAAAGAATAATTTAATTAATAAAAGAATATATCTTGCAGTTACAATTATAACAATACTATAAGAGTGATTCAATCAATAAAATACTGGTGTTACCTTTAACAGGAGTGTTGTCATCTTCAAGATCAAGAAATCACTACTCCCCAGGTTTTTTTATGCAATATTAAAATAAGAAAACACAGATAAAGAAGCTGAACCCACATTTTCTTATGAATTAATAGATCATGATATTAATTTGTTTATATATAGCTGCAATGAGATCCCATTTCTTCTACTCATACCAAAGTTGCCTGTTGTCTTAGGCCTGCAACATATGTATATATATTTTTGTGGAGCAATGCTATCTCTATTTCATTTTCATCCTTTAAAGTGTATCTCTACATGCTTTCAGAGGTTTGCGAAGATCGAAACTTGGAATACTTTCGAAAATGGATTCATATCATCGATGCTCAATGGAAAGATGGGGGGAAATTGAATGAATATTCAAACTTGAAGAGGCTGATTGAGATAAAACAAAGTTTTGGGGCTGAACCGAAAAAAAAAAAAAAAACAAGGGCTGATTTAGGCATGCGAGTAGCCTAAGTTCAGTTCAGGAAAGCCCACTAGTGGCCTGCTAAATTAAAAGAGAGAGGAATTGAAATGAACATGTGAATCTTGAATATTGAATTTAATTTACCTGGTTATATATTATAAAATGCATATGTTATAAAAATATTTTTTATTGTTATTGTTTATGATGAGTTTATTTCTTAATAATGAATTTTTTCTACATATGGTTAGCCCAAATTATTAAAATTAATGATTCTATGAAAAATTAAATTTTTTTTGAAATATGAATTTGTATAAGAAAAAAAAGTGAATGGATAATGGATATTTGAAATATGATAGTTTGGATATTCCAAATTCAAATCCAATCAATAATAGATAGAAGTCATGGTTATTTTTTTTATTTAAATATGATTATTATAATTATACTATTAAATTTGTGGATACGATTCTTAATTAAACCTAGTACATTCACTATATATATAGCCTTCTACGAGGGATTGAGATTCAGACGATAACATGGGAATAAACTCACTTATCAAGATGATTAGAAACAAATTAGTTCTGTTGTCTAGGCTGTGATGTGGGTTTGGATTTGAAGTATCGGTTATAACCTTTTTTGCCAAGTTTTTTTTTAGTAAACATTAGTTGCAATCTCAAAAAATCCAGAAAAAACTTGATAGGAGTAAAAACAAATCTAATATCTGAAAATCTCAAATGACATTTTCTTAAACTTGAAAATATAAGTAGGTTATGGGAAACTCTTTTCTAGTGTCATTAACCTCGGTCTAGAATGTCTACCTTAAAATTTATGGATCCGATTATTTTTATTGGTTAAGCTTTGATTTGACCGTGTTAAAGTTAATACAATACGACTAAGCTAATTTAACAAAGTTAAAAATAACTTGGATAACTAATAATAATAAAAAACATGAATTAATTTTTTTTTTAAAAGTAAGGTATATAATTTTTTTTTTTTTTTAAAGCAAACAAATCACCTCATAGTGAACTTGGATAATGAACACAATTAAAATACATTGACTCGGGTGGTTGTTTGTTGTTTTTCCTTTCCTTGTCTTTATTCTCTCCTCAGATGGCCTTGCACTAAGCTTGGATCAAATTGGGTTCAAATCTAAATTAAAGAGTTATTAAATAATCATAAATTGAATTAAAAGAAAATAGCTTAGAGTAAGGTGGGATGCAATTTTAGACTTAATTGAAGGATTTCTATACAATCAGGGACCAAAATGGTTGAAGGGATGCATGTTGAACATGCGCTAGTGTGTGGGAGGACTCATCTCATTCTTGACATCCTTTTTCATTATAGGTGGTGTGTGTCGCATTTCTCTCCTTGTGTCAACATCGATTAATGTTTTTTTCTCTCTCTTTTCTTCCCTTGAAATCTATTTGTTTCCTTTAAGGACTGATTTCTTATTAATAATCAATTGTTGTCCCTTGATTATTTTTTTTTATTTCTTACAAGACGAAAAAACGATCAATCTTTTGCATAATCTAGCGTGATAAAAATGAAAAATATTTTTTTTCTTGTGAAATTGATATCAAGCTCTTAGAAACAAACCATAAAAAAAAAATTATGAATAAATCAAATAAAAAAAAATGGTACTCTTGTGAACTCACGGTGTCAACAAGTGCGGTGGTATATATTGTGGTTGAAACGATAAAGTTGCCTTTGCAATTATTTTTTATTTTATTTTGTTAATATCAATCACGTTTTGATTGTGTGATATGGGATCACAATTCTTGTTCCGAAGCTTTTCCAATTGGGACCGTCGTCTACCGTTAATAGTGAGCACTGCCCGATATTAATTAAGATCCCAATATATATATATATATATATATATGCTTTTGGTAATATATTTTCATCCAACTCATGCATTCGACCGACACAAATTGGTCCCTCCCACTATGCATAGTAGTTTTCCACATCAAATGTGGTGTCTGCCTTGTCTTTTTCTTATGCTCATTCCTCTTCTTACTTTCACTCAGAAAATTGTGAGAGATGTGATTGTTATTCTATGTTTGATGGCGTGATTATAATTTTTCGTATAAAAATATATATTAATAATATTTTTTATTTTTTTTAAATTATTTTTGACATTAGCATATCGAAATGATTTGAAAACTATAAAAATATATTAATTTAAAGTTAATAAAAAATAAAACAAAATTTAAATTTTTTTCAAAACTACTTTTGAAATGCTGAAATAAACAAGTACATACCCAATTCAAGAGACCGCGTACTCATATAAACTTTTTTTTTATAAAAAAAATATTTTATATAAACTATTATATACAAATCCAAAATATCTGAAGTAATTAGTACATTCATGAGCACAAATATTGATCATTTTCTGAATTTCCTTGATTAGATTTGAACTGAAATTATAATATGATTTTTATCCACAACTATAAAGGTGTTTTTGAAATTATATAGTGGTACCCAAGTTAATGCATGTAGAATGTAGGTTTGACTACACCACCATGATCCAAGCACTTTGAATTTGTTTATTTTTGTGTTTTAAAAATATTTTAAAAAAAAATTTCAAATTATTTTTTATTTTTTTTCAAATTGTTTTGATGCGCTAAAGTTTAAAATAAATTTGTTTATAAAAAATATACTATTTTAATATATTTTCAAATAAAAAATACTTTAAAAATAATTGTATTACAATACCAAACAAATTCTTTATTAGATGATTTAGGGAATGTTTGGGAACATTATGCAAACCGCATTCCTAAAAATTTTAAAAAAATTTAATGTTTTCAAATCATTTTGATGTACTGATGTCAAAAATAAATTTTTAAAAAAATAATTTTTTTTTTATTTTGATGCATTTCTAAACAAAAAATACTTTATACCGTTACCGTTACCATTACCACAATCTTAAACAGACATTAAATTAAAATGAACAACACACGATGGGCATTTACATGGTAGATATGAACTCATGACATGTATTTACTAGCTAGGAATTCATCGTTAAATGTTATATATATCATGTTTGCGCAACCCGTAAAAAAATATATTCTAACTGGCTGCAATCTGAACAGTGACCAATCCAATAGAAGAAATCAGGAATCTCTTCTCCTTTTTTAATCCATTTAATTATGGTTCTATATGAATTTGTGGGCACCAGCATTGTTGGAGTTTGGATTAACAAAATTAGGTCACAGGTCGTAACAACAATATTAAACAGTTAATGATAATTAATCCATGCCGGCCAAAAAGATTTAATTAAGATTTGATTTCAAGATAACTTTAAGAATTCAGGGCCCAGATATATATTAGCGTTTAGAATCCAAAAAAAGAAAAAAAAAAAACCCTCTATTAAATTAAATAAGCACTATCAAGTAGGGTTTGTACTTTAATTTGGTGGGTATCGCATTCATTAGTGACATAATGGTCCTGCTAAATGGTTCTTACAATAATAATAATAATACCCTCATTTGTAAGACACTTGTGATTTCACAATATTCATGGGAAAATGGAGCAATCACTTCTAGAACGAACCATTGTTTAATAGGACTAGTTAGTGCAAATCCCTTTAAGTTATGTGGTAATTCAGTGACAAGTGTCATTGAATATGTTTATACACATAAATTATGTTTGATGTGGTTTTTTAATTAATTATTATCGTATTAATTAACCTATGTGTCAATCGAAACTTACTCCTTTGTTTTTTCCTAACAATTTGAAGAAAAAAAACCACATCAAACATAATTTATGATATATATATTTTAAAAATTCCCCATTGCTATAGAAGCCACACCATTTGCATTTTATCTCCAATAAATCTTCTTGGTCAACCAATATATGTTCTGTAGCTACTCCTCTAGGCAACAATCTTATCAGCATGCAAAAGCACACAAAAGAGCAATCAACAGAGCCTAGCTCTAGGCTTGAAAAGGTCACCAATTCCTTCAAATTTGGAAACAATATTTCATTTTCTCTTCTTTTCGACAAATAACCAACCTTGACTTCCTTCCCTGCTCATGAAATTCATAAGCTTGAACCCAAGTAGTATTTTTGTGATAGTTTTATAATAAATTTAAGTGCTCTTGAAACAGAAAATACAATAAAACAACTAATTATTTTTATCTTTGTCTCCTACGCTTGCTCCGAGACAATAATCAAATCGTTAGTTAACCTTAATTCATTGAATACATTATCCCGTGTTCTTGTTCATACAAGATCCTGAGATAAATAAGACTGTGTGCCAGAGAATAACTTGGTGTAAAAGTTTTGGTAACATGGGCTGCTCAAGGGAACTCTTGTACTGTTTTCTTTGTCATGAGTCATGACTGTTTTTAATATACTTGACTATTACCTAAGTCCTTGAGGAACAAGCGATGTTTGTGGCCTTTGAGACCCTACGAAGAAAGCTCCTTCCACTAGACAACAAAAGCCAACCCCAGGCTGCCACTATACCTTCATGGATTCCTATAAAAGCCCTTCCTTTTTTTCACCACAATATTCATTCAATCACCTCCCCCCCCCCCCCCCCCCCCCCTCCCTGATCCCTGATCTCCCCCTTTCTCACCTTCTTCAACCATGCTAGCTCAGGTGATACCAGAGCAAACCCTTCAAGTTCAAGGGATTGATCATGTCATGGGCAAGGATAACTCCTCATCTCTCTCATATAAAAGGTGAGATCATCACTCCTTCTTTACTCTCTCCCTCTTTCTTTTTTGTAGCTTTATTACACATGCTAGCATATGATATGTCAATGCCAGAAATGCATGGTGTTATCAAACTATTTATATATACTTCAATGTTACCTTGATTTCTGAATTTTACTTCTGCGAAACAGGTTGGAGGGAAAAGTTGCGATTATAACAGGCGGTGCAAGAGGGATTGGAGAGGCCACGGTGAAACTCTTTGTGAGGCATGGAGCCAAGGTAGTGATTGCTGATATTGAGGATGCTAATGGTATTGCTTTAGCTGAATCTTTATCTCCTTCAGCAGTTTATGTACGTTGTGATGTGCGTTTAGAAGAAGAAATAGAAAGTCTAATAAACCTAACAATTTCTCAATACGGCCGGCTGGACATTCTTTTCAACAATGCTGGAGTTCTTGGCAATCAATCAAAGCACAAAAGCATTATCGATTTCGATGCTGATGAGTTTGATAATATCATGAGAATCAATGTTAGAGGAGCTGCCCTTGGCATTAAACATGCAGCAAGAGTCATGGTGCCTCGACGAAGTGGCTGCGTCATTTCCACAGCTAGTGTAGCTGGTGTAATTGGAGGGCTTGGACCTCATGCATATACAGCTTCAAAACATGCTATTGTAGGGTTAACAAAGAACACAGCTTGTGAATTAGGCAGATATGGGATTAGGGTTAATTGTATATCTCCTTTTGGGGTGGCTACTTCCATGCTTGTTGATGCATGGAGGGGTTGCGAGGAAGATGGAGATGATCATGAGAAATGCATGGATTTTGGTGCTCCAAGCGAGGAAGAAATGGAGAAGATGGAGGAACTTGTGAGAGGGCTTGGAAATCTAAAGGGAGCAACACTAAAAGCTAAGGATATTGCCGAGGCTGCTCTTTATCTTGCTAGTGATGAATCCAAGTATGTAAGTGGTCACAATCTTGTTGTAGATGGTGGTTTTACTACCTTCAAAAATTGTCTAGGGCTGTAGCCATGGTTTCCAGATTATTTTGCGAGTCCATATTTGGTTGAAAGTCAATGCAGAAGAGAAAGAAGAATTGAGGAAGGAGAATGGAATCTTTATATTATAATGTTAATTTGTTAGTAATTAAAATTGTTTTCTATTTTTTTATTAATTAATTATTTCCCGAGACAATTAGCGTCAACTGAGACTGCGGGGACCGACTAGATAGCTAGGGAAGCAAGATGTTGATGGAGGGCGCTAATTAAGCACAGAGCACAAAGCATCCCACTTGCTTGCTAATAATCTATAATTAATGTTAATCTCATGACTCAATAAACATGAATATATGTGATAGATTCCTTCTCTCATGAGGAGAATCAACAGATGACACTGCAAGACAGCCAAGAAAGTCAGGATACTGCCTTTGTTATTGTTTAAAATTAATTTAAGGGTAATCTTTAATCAAATTTTATGTATATTAAAATTAAGGTTAATTTGTTTACTTCGGTTTAGTAGATAAATGATTTGAATTATTTTTTTATATTTTATATTTTAATTTTTTAATATTTAATTGATTGAGAATTATTTTTTAAAAAAATATTTTATTTGACCGGATAGCTGCTGAGCAGAATGGAGGAGCCCTTTTTGATCAACAAATCCATAAAATATTTTGTATCGAAACTTGTTGTAGTTGAATCAAACGGTTTCGTAACATGGTCTCCAGTCTCCACTTTGCGGGCAACTTGACCTCAGGGGAGGGAACAAAATTGGACTCTATACCAGGGCCATTGTAAATCTCGATCGCAGAGAGTGACGCACCGAGCAAGTCCAGTTGAGTGAGATGCTGAGACGACAACTACATCCTGGAGGTCTAGTCCATGAGATCGGTAGATGGAAAGAAGCTGCGAGAAGTTGAAAATTATAGGGGGCGGATTGCTGTTCACGTCATTTTTGCTTGCTGTTCTTGAATCGTTTCTTCATAAATAAGCTCTGTTGGGTGCATGAAGGATCCCCCTAGCTACACACAGAACCGAGGTAGATTAGTTCACTTAGATTTTGTTTTGAGATTTAGGATTATTGTTTTTACAGAAGATAACTAGACATAAGAAATGAAAAATCCTTACAGTTGATACAGAGTCGCGAGCTGCAGCTGTCAATATATATGGCAAGAATATCAACAATATATGGCAACCAAATTGTAACAGAATATATTGTATTTATTGTATTTATTATAGACTACAAATCAGGGATTATAGACTACAAATTAGGGATTATTTACATGTATTTATAGGACTGAATTCTTCCTTTCAGAATCAAGGAAAATACAGAGAACTTTACATTGAAATCTGATAATTGTGACATGGTATCAGAGCCGGTTATTCTCTAATCTAGATCTTTTGTTCTTTTCTTAAGTCTATAGACTGAATTCATCAGTATTTGGTGATATTTTTCTTGAGATTCCTAGGATGTCTGGAGAGGCTTTTCTTACTCGATTCAATGGTAAAAACTATGCCAGTTGGGAGTTTCAGTTTCGTATGTTTGTTAAAGGGAAGGAATTATAGGGGCATCTTGATGGATCTTCACCAGCACCAACCGAACCACAGGAGCTGGGTATATGGACTACCAAGGATGCGAAAATTGTCTCCTGGATACTGGGGTCTGTTGAACCCCATATGATCAACAATCTTCGATCGTTTGGCACAGGGAAGGAGATTTGGGACTATTTCAGACGCATTTATTCCCAGAACAATTCGGCTCAAAAAATTTCAGGTCGAAATGGGTATTGCCAATTACAAACAAGGTAATCTTTCAATTGAACAATTCTATGCTGGATTTCTAAACCTATGGAGTGAATATACTGGCATAATTTACTCTAAAATACCGAAGGATAGTTTAGAAGCACTATACCTTGTTTATGCCGAGAGCCAGAGGGACCAGTTCTTGATGAAGCTCCGGCCAGAATTTGAGGCTGTGAGAGCTAGCTTGATCAACCGAAGTCCAGTACCCACCTTGGATGAATGTTTGGGGGAACTGTTACGGGAAGAACAACGACTCACCACTCAACACGAGTTGACCCAGGACACTGTCACCGAGATAAATGTGGCTTACATGGCTCAAGGAAGGGGACGACAGAGGGGTGGGAGCGTGCAGTGTTTCAATTGCAAGGAGTTAGGGCACATTGCCAGAAATTGCAGTAAGAAATTCTGCAATTATTGTAAGAAGGAGGGGCATGTAATCAGGGAGTGTCGTCTGCGACCACAGAATCGCCAAGGGTTTACTGTGCAGTCAAAATTGGGGGCTACTTCTATGGCTGCCGCAGCCGTGTCCTCACCGTTGGCACCAGAATCTTCATCGTCGGTGAGCTCTTCGTCGGGCACGATCACTCCCGAGATGGTGCAACAGATGATCATCTCTGCCTTCTCTGCACTTGGAATTTCTGGTAATAAACTTAACATTTCTTTGGATTCGGCATATAATAAACCGTGGTTAATGGATTCGGCAGCGTCGAATCATATGACCAGCAGTAAAAATGGTTTGTGTAATGTGCGAAAATACATGGGTAATCAACATATACAGGTTGCAAATGGTGATAATCTGCCGATTTTATCAATTGGTAATTTGGGGTCTTATTTCAACAATATTTTTGTGTCACCGAAATTATCAACAAGTTTACTCTCTGTTGGTCAAATGGTAGAAAATAACTGTGAAATTCTCTTTAATCGTCATGGTTGTTGTGTGCAGGATCAAGTGTCGGGGAAGGTGATCGCGAAGGGGCCTAAAGTGGGACGTTTATTTCCAATACAATTTTCTATTCCTAGTATTAATTCTTGTGCTTATTCTACTGTCATTAATAATCCTCATTTTTGGCATAAGAAATTGGGACATCCCAATTCTAATGTATTGACTCATCTTATGAAACATGGATATTTGGGGAATAAAAATTCTTTTTCCACAGAATTTTTGGACTGTAGTTCTTGCAAATTGGGTAAAAGCAAAGCATTATCATTTCCTTCACATGGTAGTCGTGCTTCTAAATGTTTTGAAATTATTCATACTGATGTATGGGGTATAAGTCCTGTTATCTCTCATGCTCAGTATAAATATTTTGTCACGTTTATTGATGATTTCAGTCGTTTCACTTGGATATATTTTCTCCGATCTAAAGCTGATGTATTCTCAACATTTCAGACTTTCGTAGTATTTGTTGAAAATCAATTTTCTGCTCATATTAAAATACTTCGTTCTGACTCCGGGGGGGAATATGTGTCCAAAGAATTTCAAGAATATCTCAAAAACAAAGGGATTCTCTCTCAAAGATCTTGTCCTTACACTCCTCAACAAAATGGACTTGCTGAGCGTAAGAATCGTCATCTTTTAGATGTTGTTCGCACTTTATTAATTGATTCTTCAGTTCCTACTCGATTTTGGGTAGAAGCTCTATCCACAGCCGTTCATCTAATCAATCGTTTGCCTTCTCAAGTTCTAAACTTTGCATCTCCATACTCTATTTTATTTGGTGTTCTTCCTGAGTATGATTCTCTCCATGTTTTTTGGGTGTGTTTGTTTTGTTCACTTACCATTTACTGAACGTAACAAACTCTCAGCCCAAGCTGCTCGTTGTGCTTTTCTAGGATATAGTAATTCTCATAAAGGGTTTGTATGTTATGATGCAAATGCTCATAAAATTCGTATCTCTCGAAATGTGATTTTCTTTGAAAATCAGAATTTTTTCCCGTCTTGTCCTTCTACAGAATCCACTCTTATCCAGCTTCCTACATTTGATGATGATAGTCCATCTTATATCTTTGAACGTTTTAAGCCAGGAATTGTATATCAAAGACGTCATCCACCATCCACTTTGCCCCTTCCGGACACGGAACCGACATCTGATCATTCCACTCAACTAAGACGATCAACTAGAGTTTCACGTGCCCCAAACAGGTATGGATACTCAGCAACCACTATTGATAGTACTTTTGTGCCTAAGACTTATGCGCAGGCTTGTACCCAAGAATGTTGGCAACAGGCCATGAAAGAGGAACTTCAGGCTCTTCAGGATAATCACACATGGGATATTGTTTCTTGTCCTACCAGTATTAAACCTATTGGCTGCAAATGGGTATACACTATTAAATTCCAACCTGATGGATCTGTGGAACGATATAAAGCACGGTTGGTGGCTCTTGGAAATTGTCAGGCATATGGTATTAATTATGAGGAGACTTTTGCACCTGTGGCTAAAATGACTACCATACGCACCATTATGGCAATTGCTGCTTCCAAGAGATGGCCACTTCGTCAAATGGATGTAAAAAATGCATTTTTACATGGAGATCTGAAAGAGAATATTTATATGACTCCTCCTCCTGGTATGTTTACTCACCCATCTGATAAAGTCTGCTGGTTGAAACGGTCCCTATATGGTCTAAAACAGGCACCCCGGGCATGGTTTGAAAAATTTCGCACTACTCTTCTGAAACTTAAATTTATTCAGAGCCAATATGATTCCTCTCTGTTTCTTCAGCAAACTACTACTGGTATTGTTGCTCTTCTGGTATATGTGGATGATATTATCATTACAGGATCTGACATTCCACTCATTGAGGATTTACAGCGTTCTCTTAACAGTGAGTTTCATATGAAGGATCTGGGACATCTTCACTATTTCCTTGGTCTCCAGGTGCACTCTATGTCTAATGGGATTTCTCTACATCGGCACAAATACACTCAAGAGATTCTTCTCTTGGGCGGTCTTGAATCAGGGAATAGCGTTCTTACACCTCTTGAGCTTAATTTAAAGCTTTGTCAGAATGATGGTGACCTGTTACCTGATCCCTCCATATATCGGCAATTAGTGGGCAGTTTGAATTATCTAACCATTACTCGGCCAGATATTTCTTTTGCAGTACAACAAGTCAGTCAGTTTCTACAGGCTCCTCGTCAACCTCATTTAGCTGCTGTTCGAAGAATTCTTCGCTATCTTAAAGGCACATCTGGGCGAGGATTATTTTTTCCTGCTGATAATTCATTACAATTAACAGGTTATAGTGATGCAGATTGGGCAGGGTGCATGGATACACGTCGGTCTGTTACTGGGTGGTGTATGTTTCTTGGAAATGCTTTAATTTCATGGAAAAGCAAAAAGCAAGACCGAATCTCAAAATCTTCCACAGAATCTGAGTATCGAGCTATGTCCTCCGCATGTTCTGAAATTGTGTGGCTCCAGGGTTTGCTACGTGAACTTGGTTTTCCTCAGCACACTCCTACACCTCTTCATGCTGATAACACAAGTGCTATTCAGATTGCTACTAATCCTGTGTTTCATGAACGCACCAAACATATTGAAGTCGATTGTCACTATATTCGTGAAGCTGTTGATCATAATATTCTTACACTACCTCATATTTCCACCGAGCATCAGACCGCTGATGTCTTTACGAAGGCCTTGTCTCGGCCTCGACATCAACTCATGATTGACAAATTGATGCTTCTTGATCGACCAGCATCAATTTGAGGGGGGATGTCAATGTATATGGCAAGAATATCAACAATATATGGCAACCAAATTGTAACAGAATATATTGTATTTATTGTATTTATTATAGACTACAAATCAGGGATTATAGACTACAAATTAGGGATTATTTACATGTATTTATAGGACTGAATTCTTCCTTTCAGAATCAAGGAAAATACAGAGAACTTTACATTGAAATCTGATAATTGTGACAGCAGCAGCTATGGAAAGCTAATTTAATTTGGGCAACCACATCCAAGGCCCTGAGTGAGTTCAAATGGGAAGGGCTATCTTCTTACTGGTGAAGATCATTTCAATCGAGAAACAATCCTTCTCTTTCAAAAAAATGTTAGATGGCTTCCTATTAGTCAATTTCAACATGGAAAATCAGCCTCTACAAACCACCTCCATGCTTGAAAGATGTCTACACAGCTTCGAATCAAGAAAATATATTCAGTGAAACATCAAGATCCCCCCCCCCCCTCCAAGTATGAGAGCAAGAAGATTCTAAAATATAGGGAAACACACAACATTCAGAAGCAGCATATGGCAAAGTGTTTTATACATACATGTGACAGGCAAAAGCTTAAGCACCCCATTAACAATGTCATCTGAAGATAACAAGCAGATTGGTTGCCAAAAAAAAAAACAAAGAACTCATTCGTCAAAGGTACGAGCAGTGGCATTCTGCTTCATCAAGCTAGATTTAGAAAGATTATTCTGATGGCTGCAGAATGCTATTCCAGCAGTAGTGATTGATGCAGCAGAACCTAAGGAAAAGGAAGACGAAATTTTTAGAAGGATCACACACAAATCTTAAATCGCAATTTGTCCTAAGAACATGGATTACAACCTCCTAAATAGGCCTAATTTAAAGATCTTTCCAACCTCGGCTCGTTACAAACATGCAATCCATTATAGAAATTGACCTGTAAAATCTTTTAAAAAGTTTTGAGTCCGATCAAAGTCAAATTAAAAATCATAGCTTAAACCTAGGCTGTCTAATAAATCATATTTGATTGATTGATCAGAATCTCCTGCAAGGCTATACATGTTGTTCGAATACAATAAATCATATCCGATTGATCAGAATCTTCTGCATCAACACTGAGACTAGGAGCATGCACTTCCTTTCCCCTGTCATTTTTTTCTTGAAAGAATATAGTCTGATTAGTGGAGAACAAATAGAATGTAAAATATAATTTCTTAAAATCAAAACAAAGTATTATCACATTTAAATTTCGACAGAGCAAGAGTAATTTTCCTTTTTTCTTGGTAACTCTTGTTAACAATCTCATTCGAAATGTGGAATTCGGCGCTGGCTTGAAAAGGTATGGAGAAGGTTCTGACTTTTCTTATGTTCCTTTCTCTCTCTCGCAGTCTCTACAGAAAAGACGACATATTTGACTCCCTCCATGTTCTTCTTCGCAAAGCCTCCTATTCACCTCCTCACTTAGTCACGTTTACTTCAACCCCTCCTTTTCACCATCCACTCCTTTTCTCTCTTATCTCCATCCTTGCAACCATCTCCACAGCCTCATTCCTCGAATTCCTTTTCAACCCCATCATCCCACACAGCCACATCCATTTCCTCCCAACACTTTTTTGGGATATATTTTAGGAAGACTTCCTGAATTTCACTTCCCCTGGATCTTGTGATTCACATACTTGTAGTTTGATGTGCATGCAGAACAATCTTATGTTGTTTTGCTTTGGAAATGACAAATCCAAAATGATCAAGGAAAGAAGGAAGTTGAAGTCTTAAACTTCAAACTAGCCCAGTTGAACACAACATCTATTGCTCAGACTCTTCTATTTTCTGGGTCGAGAAGTGAAACAAACGAAGGTGAGAGTTTTTCAAGAACATTGATGGAGCAAAACACTAATCAAGACTTTCTTCTTATGTTCCCTTGTTTTTTGATTTCTAGTTTTTTTTTTTTTTTTTTCCAGTCTAAATTGTACAATTTGCGTGCATGCAAAAACTAAGTAGGAGGGGCTGGACTCTGGTTCAAATCTTGTCATTGTTATCTTAGGAACCAATTCAATGAGAAGGAGTTAAAATCCTATAATCCTCGAAGTTGTTCTGTGATTTCCAGCAAGTCCTGCTTCTTACAAACGTCATCTAAAACATCTAGTGTTAGATTTTTCACCCTTTTCGCATAAATTCTGCTGTCTTCTGGGAGCTTCGCAGCTAAAGGATAAATCCTTAGAAAGGATTTAAGGATTCATATGTCAGTTTCTCCGGTTCCAATGGTTAGGATTTCTTAGGCTGGCATTTTTGCACTTAGGTTAAGGTATTCTTGGGCTAGTTTTTTCTCTGCGGTCAGGTGTTTGTATTAATCCACCATGAAAGCATGCTCATTTTAGTTAACTCTTTTCAATATATCTGTTGCAACAAAGATAAAAAAAAAAAAAAAAAAGAGAAGGAAAAATAGCGAGCATGTTACAATAATTCATATGGATTTATCAATTGATCTACTTGACAAGGAATAGTGCTAACTTCATATCATTGACTATTAGATTGGAAATTGCAGAATAATGTTTTCTCTTACAAATCCGAACTTTAATGCTCCCATTAGTCTCATTTTTCTCCTAAAATTTCAAACATCGACTCACCTGTCTCTCTTAGTAACACAATCCTCGATTTTCCTGACTCAAGGAATATATATGGATGTCAATTAGTTCATGTCCTTATTGGCGAATGTAACTGTAATATGCGTAATCACACAAGGAATGTTTGATACTGTAATGTCATTGTAGCTTTACCTTCAGCTACACTTTCCTCTTGATCGCCAGAGTCTTGGGAAAATTGCTCTCATGTCTCATGTATGTGAGAATTTTATATAATTCTAGATTCAGTGGCAGCACTCAACAGGATAGATCGCTAGTTTGGAAATATTACTAGAGATATTGAAAACAGATTCCTTGAAAAATTCAGGAATTTTTCTTCCTCAGCTCATAATAATATTATCTAGTGTTATGATTTATCAAGTAAGATGACGAATAGTTATAATATATGCATGTTACAGTTGACTTACATACCGGTGAAGTGATGGCACTGGTGGATGCTATGATTCAAACACTCACGGAGGAATTGTTTGCAGCTCTCATGAACCAAGCTCAATATGCACTTGATTTTCAAAGTCAGTTTGAGAGAATGAAGACACGACTTGAGCTTATGAGGGCCTTTCTCAATGACACTGAGACCCTCAAGACCAAGAAGGAAGTTCTGAAGTTGATAATGATTCAGATCAGGGAACTGATTTATGAAGCGGATGACTTGCTGAAAGATTGCCGAATCGGAGATGAATATCAGAAAGATGGGCGCTGCTCCAATTTCTCGGCTAGCAAGTTATTGTTCTTATATCGGACAGGCAAGAAGTTGAAAGATATCAATTTGAGAATAGAGACACTGGAGAATCGCTTGGGGGTCTATCTGACACCGCAACTGTTCAGCATCCAAGAAAATGTACATCAAGTGACAGGATTTAGCTGTCAGGATTATGATCCAGCTAACAAAGTTGGACTGGAACATGATGCAAGAAAGATAAAGGAGTGGATTATTTCGAAAGACGAGGTACTTCATAGGGTTGGCATTATAGGGATGGGGGGCTTGGGAAAAAGCACCATTGCCCAGAAACTTTTTAATGATGAAGATGTGCGTTCTTTCTTTAAGAATATGATTTGGATGTCGGTTTCTCAAGATTTCAGTGAGGAACAGATCATGAAGAGCCTGTTGAAACAATTATATGAAGAGAAGACAAACAGATCTGTGGAGAATTTAGAACAAGAGAAGAAAAGCAGATCCATTGAAAGGTTTGAGCACGAAAGGGAAAGAAGATCCCTGGAGACATTAGAGCAAGTTGAATTTGTATTGAATCAGGAAATAGCAGAGAAAATAAAACAGTTGGAAGAAAAAAAAGAGAAAGAAATATCAGAATTGACAATAGAGGACAAAGCCCAGATCATGCACAAAATTCACCTGTTACTTGAGCATATGACCTGTCTCATTGTTATGGATGATGTCTGGAGCATCCGTATAGATTGGTGGAACAGTTATGCTCTGGTCTGGAGAAGCCAACTGGTAAAAACAGTTGCATCATGATCACAACAAGAAATGAAGAAGTTGCAACCAATATGGGAGTTGAAAAGTCCAGAATTCATCGGCCTAGTTTTCTAGACGATGATGAAAGCTGGTCATTGTTTTGCAAGTATGCATTTTATGCGAGCAAGGGTATATGCGATGATCAGCAGTTTGAAAACGTAGGCAGAGATATTGTTCAGAAATGTGGTGGACTTCCACTAGCAATCAAAACAATAGCAGCTTTACTATCACAGAAACGGCACTTCCTTGTTGAGTGGAAAAATATTTATAGAGGTTTCCATGAATTGACAGCTAGAGGACAGGTTAGCTCAGTAATTGCTTGTCTGCAACTGAGCTACAATGCACTCCCAGTGCATCTAAAGCAACTCTTTCTGTGCTTCTCTATTTACCCTGAAGATTTCGAGATTCCAGCTGAACAGTTAGTGCTTTGGTGGATTGGAGAGGGTTTCATTCGGGGCAAGGACTCCAAAACTGCTATAGAATTGGGGTACGTATATCTCAGAGTTTGTCCAAAGATGCCTTGTTGAGGTAGTGGACCAAAGAGGCTACGATGGAAAAATCTACAGTTGTAGAATGCACGATCTGGTTCGTGATATGACTATTGTGATTGCAAGAGATGAGTCATTTTGCAGCTTTGAAGAAGGCAGGCAGAAGTTGACATCAGAGTCTAGGCGGTTAGGTTTCACAAGTGAAAAGAGCACTAAATCATTGAAAAACTGTCCCAAGCTCAGGGCCTTGTTAATGATGTCAAGCATTCAAGGACTCTGTTGTGATGACATGGAGAGTCTTAGTTTCCTCAGAGTGTTGGATCTATCCTACTTTGAATTGGCAACCACCGCTGTGCAGGATCTCCTGAAATGGATTGTTTCGTTAAAGCACCTGGCATATTTGAATCTTAGTGGAGTTAGAGGCATCGGAGAATTACCATCTTCGATTAAAAAACTTCGTAACCTCCAGGTTTTTGTTTTATACGGTTGCACTGATTTATTCATGCTACATCCATTTACCTACCCAAGGGTATTGGAATGCTCTCCCAGCTTCAAGAATAGTCTGGATTTGTGGTGGGGCGTTTATCTAACGAATAATGTTGTCATCTTCTTGAGCTTCAGGATCTATCCCAACTTAGAGTACTTTGAATGTACTTAAATGCTCACAGTGAAATTGCAGAAAATGAAACGGAGGTGTTATCAAAGCTCAAGAAACTTAAGGTTCTAGAGCTGAATGCCCAATATTGTAAAGACCACAATACTTTAATGATGCTCGATGACCTTCATCCTCCTCCTAGCCTTCAGAAGCTGTATATTGGGGGTTCTCACTGCGAAACACTTCCTGCATGGATTAATCCTGAAAAACTTTCAAATTTACAGTACATCAGTATTCAGGATTCAGACATCAACTTCTTCGAAACCAGTCCTCAATCGGTGAATGGAAGACTCTTTACTTGGAATGTTGAAGGTTTATGTTTCAAGAATTTGCAGAGATTAAAGCTAGACTGGAAGAACCTGGAAGAGGATATGCCTTTGTTGCGCAATGCAGAGGTCAGGAATTGTTTTAATTTCCGAAATTTTCCCCATCCCAACAAGTTTGTATGGAGGAAGGGTGAAGAATGAAGAATCCATAAGCTCCACAATTCAAGAATCAAACCGAAATGTCCTTCCATTCGGTGATTCTATGTGTGCGTTTGTCGCACGCGCATTCATCTTGTACTTTAGTGATGAGCTTTGTATGCTTGGATAGCTGGATTGTTTTCTAAATTTGTTTAAGATGAATCTTCGTTTTTCTTGTAATGGAAGCAGAAAACATCTTGTACTGTATTATGCTAGCCATCATGTCTTGGCATTAGAGAGGTGATGCTAAGATGAAGAGTATCAAAGGTAAAATTTCTGAAGGGCTCTCCGTTGTCTTTGTTCATAGTTAGATTACACACTTAACAAGTACTTGTAAGAGTACTGCATTTCACTCATTAAACACATAAAACATGATTGTAAAAGACACAACTTGAGTTTACGAGGGCCCTTCTCAATGACACAAGACCCTAAAAAATAAGAAGAGAGCTCTGAAGTTGATAGGATCAAAGACTTGATTTATGAAGCTGATGACTTGCTGACGGATTGCCGAATCAGAGAAACAATATCAGAAAGATGACCACTGCTTCGATTTCTCGCCTGAGAAGTCATTATTCTTTATCGGACTGGCAAGAAGTTGAAGGAAGGAGATCAGTTTGCAAATAGAGCAGATGGAGAATAGCTTGAGGGCTGTTTGACACCACAACAATTGAGAATCGAAAATGGACACCAAATGACAGGATTTACCTGTCAGAATTTTGACACGTCAAACAGAATCGGATTACAAGTCAAACACTCCCAAACTGGCTCTTAAGAGGAGAATGTTAAATTTGCGGAGATATTTCACACCATTGATCTTAATAATAACTAAAAAAAAAAAAAAAACGAATCTGCTGATATCACGTCTAGAAGGTATTTACTATTTATAGTTTAATTCATATGAAATTACCAAAAACTCCACATAAACAAACTGAAACCCTACCCAACACTCTTTTGTCCCTATAAAACGACGTGATAAGCGAAGCAAGCAGGCGGCTGTCATCTCCAAAGTTCCCATCCTCTAATTTATCCATCTCTTCAACCATTACTCTCCTGGTATGGTGTAATCTATTCTATATTTTGATTTTTCTAGGATCACAATTAGAGGAATATTCCAGGGAAACATGTTTTTGCTCTCTCTTTTGTTCATGAATTTCATCATACATGGTAATCGATTGTGAGAATGAAACATTACGAATATATATTCTATTTGTGCAATCAAATGGAATATAAAGTTTTTCACCTATAATTATCATTAACATAGCTTTAATAGATGGATGGATACTGTTTAGCAGTGAAGTTCGGATAAGGTAGTTTATATAATTATGTATAATTGCGTTTATGATTAAGCTAGTAATCCTTCTTTGCAAAGTCATTTATTATTTTTCCTTTAATTACTATAATCAATGACTTTGCAAAGATAGATTTACTAGCTAAATCTTAAAAGCTTTTGGAAGCCAAGCGATGCCACATCGGATGAATGCTTCAGATCCCCTCAACAAAATCTACAGATATGCTTGCTTGATTCTTTAGGTATATGTACTGTCTTATGTATTTGACAAACTATAATTTTTATTGATTTTTCAGGCTGCTACAACATATAGTGTTGTTATACTACTTGTTTCCATTCTGCTAATAGGGTTATGTTACACGGTGCAACCACTGCTTTGAATGTAGGATCCTCTTTGTTTTTGTCTTTGAAACTGCTTGTAATATTGGATCCTTTTTTTTTTAATTTAATCTATATTCCATTCAGTTCCATGAACATCTACCCTTTTTTTTTCTTGAATCGACCTATAATGAGCAGATCCCTACTTGCTTTCAGAAATTAAGATCCCTACCAGCTTTCAGAAAGATGTGCTGAATGAGAGAATAGCATTTTAATGATTTGTGATTTTGTGTGGGCTAAAGTGAATACAGCAGCAGCAGCAGCAGATGTACTGTGGTGACATATATTGTAGTAACTTCTTGTTTCCAATATGCTAACAGTTGGGTTATAGGTGCAGAAACGCTTGAATTAGTGCTAAAGTGTCGTGATTTTAAGCTCTTTATTTTATTTTATTTTCCTTGCAACAGCTTGTAGTATTGGACTCTTAACCTTAATTCCCTTTAATTAAAAAACGGTGCAGTAAGCTCTTTGTGAAAGAGATGTGAGATTTAATGCAAGCTCATTAAATACCCTTTTGTTTGATTGTGTCAATTAGTATTGTAATATCATGTAGGGTTTATTTTGAACTGAGGTTCCAGGATATTTAATTTGTCAAGATTTTGTCCCGAAAATACCAGTCTGCCAAGATTAATTGGAGTTTAGAGGAGACAAAATAGAAATTTGTAGATATATTCAACGCCATGCCCATGAAAAATAGTGAACACATAATTTAATAAAAGATTTCTACCCTTTTTGATTGTTAAAGTAACTTTAACACAGGATTCTTGCACACTTGCAAGAACTCATTGATTTTAAACCATTGGATTAATCTTTCTCACCTCTTGCGTTGGATTTGTTTCTTATAAAGTTTCCTTTTATGTCTAAGATGTCTTTATTTGATAGCTTTTGTAGTTTTAATGTAAGGGTTCCTTTGAGCTGAAAAGTTTTGGAGTAAGGTCAAATATTAAAGGTGTAAAAAAATATT